>NC_136059.1:197614402-197871902 GCF_964261635.1 Lissotriton helveticus
CACCAGAGCTGAATTATGCTGTAAAGAATTTCCATAAACCATGAACAAACATGCATTATAAACATGAGACAACAACAGTTTTGTTTCAGAACTGTTGTAATGCTCAGAAAGCAGTGGAAATTCTCATGAAACACTGAAAGCATAGGAATCTCCCAGGCTGCATTGCAAAACCACAGTCTAAAAAGACTGAAAAGCTAACCTGCATCAACATGCAGCAAAACGGACACTTTGCATTTAAGGCACCCATGACCCCCAGCTTCCCATCATGCCTCAGGGGTGACAGTTAGGTCAGTTGTTCTTTCCGGCTCCTTCAGGAAGGACCCTGGTAACTCAGCTCCACTCTTTTCTGGCTTTCTGTCATCAGAAAATTCCTTCATATTCTGATTTTTTTTGGCTTACTTTGACATTTTACATCAAGTCAAGTAAGTATCTGTCTTTTATTGACAGTTTTTTTGAGGCATTTTCACTCAAAATGCCCTCACTCTTTGACAACTGCCCTTCTTGTGGCAACAAGAAGGCTAAAACAGACAGTCATGATGTCTGCATACTTTGTTTGCCTGATCATCGTGACCCAAAGACCTGTTCTCACTGCGAGCTCCTGTCAGAACTCTTAAGGACAGGGAGAGGATTCGCATTTATGGCCTAGCCCAAAGGTCATCCAGAGGAAGATCTCCGGTGAAGAAGGGCTTCAAGAGGGCTAGATCACCTTCAAGGGACAAGTCTTCACGTCCTTCAGCTTCAGCGTCGGGCTCGGCGTTGAAGAAACAGCTACCGGTGGGTCATTTATCGAAAAAACAACCGTTGACGGCGGGCTCGCCGTCCAAAAGATCGGGTTCGTCGCCGACGTCTAGGATTCCAGCTCAGTCGTCGAAATCCCCTCCGCCTACGATCGGCGTCGGGAGGTCACACCTCTGCCATCGTCAACAGGGCGACGATCGGCCTCTAGAAAGGTGACTCCTCTGCCGTCGTCAACAGGGCGACGATCGGCGTCGAGGACCATATCCCCCCCGCCATAGTCAACTCGGCGACGATCGGCGTAGAGGACGAAGACCCCACCGCCGTCAACCCGGCGACGATCGGCGTCGAGGGGCGTTACACCTCTGCCGTCGTCATCTAGACGACAATCGGCGTCGAGAAGTGTGACCCCTCCGCCGTCATCAGCAAGGTGACGATCGGCGTCGAGGCCCAAGATCCCTCCGCCGTCGACAACCAGACATCGATCGGCGTCGAGGAGTAGATCTTCGTCGGCGTAGCATCGGCTCTCGGCGTGGTCAATACCCCTCCGCCATTGTCGCATAGACATTCGACGTTGAGAGAGGAGGCTCCGTCGTCGGCTGGTCATCGACGTTCGGCGTCGAGCGACCATCATTCCTCGCATCGCTCGCCGTCGAGGCATTCGACTCCGAGATTGCTTGCTCCGTCGACGCCCAAGAGGTTTTCGACGTCGAGAGAGAGGGTTCCATCGTCGGCAGTGCAGCGCTGTTCGACGCCGAGAGACCAACGTTCGTCACCGTCTAGGCATTCGACGTCAGAACACCCGACGTCAAGGCCTCATGAAAGGGCTGATTCGACGGCAAGGGACTCTGTGATTATGGTGACTGAATCGGCTTCGCGCCACTCCTCTTCATCTTCTGGCTCCTCAAAATCACCCTCAAGATCCAGAAGTCCGGTCAATAGATCACCTTTACGACGGACAAATCCTTCTTCGGAAGTGGTGAGGTTGTCTCCTAGGTGGAACCAACCGTTGGATCGTTGGCGAGAATCAGGGGCTACCAAGCGGATGCGTCAGTATGCCAGTCCTGAGCACAGGTCTCCACTCCAAAGATTGGTGGCAGAAGTGGACAGACGCAGCCTCCCCAGGCGCCAAGCAGAAAGATCGCCTGTGAGGAGGCCATCCAGATCTCGTTCTCCCAGAAGAGAAGAGCCGGCCAAATTTTGTTCTCCCAAAAGGGAAGATCCAGCCAGATCTCGCTCTCCCAGAAGGGAAGAGCATCCAAGAAGATCACGTGAAAGGAGGCACGGTGCTCACCGCAGGAGTCAAAGAACTCGATCTTCTTCTTCTTCTTCTTCTTCTTCCTCAACCCGGTCTTCCAGGAGAAATTATTCTCCCACGCTTTCAGATAGCCCCATCTCCAGAGTTTCTCCAGTGGACGACATCAACACTTAACTAGATGTCCTGCAGAGAGGGGCTAAGAAAGTGAACATTGAAATGTCTGTCCCCCAAGTGGCTACGACAGTGATTTTTGAAACGCTGCATCAAAAATCTGTTTCACGTCCATTACTACCCTTGGTCCCGGGAATTATGGATCCTGTCAGACTTTTTTCTAACTCCAGCGACTATTAGGACGGTGCCTGCGCACATACAAAAAAAATAAAACAGCTGACTCCGACCCAGTCTTTGTGAAAGCTGACCCTCCAGCAGACTGTGATTGTAGCAGCGGCTCGGAAGACACATGCAGTGGCTGCCTCCTCCTCAGTTCCGCCAGACAAAGACAGCAAATCACAGGACTCATGGGGTCGAAAGGTATGCAATTCTGCTTCTTCTTCCCTGAAGATCTCCAGTGCGGCCGCTCGATTAGGTAGATATGATAGAGCCCTATGGGATTGCATGGATCGGTTCAAGTCCAAACTGCCAAAAGAGGACCAGAAGGACTTTGAAGAGACACTGACAGAAGGCTGCCTAGTGTCTAACCAAATAATTAGCACAGCGGCGGACGGTGCAGTGCAAGCGGCTCATTCTTATTCCCATAGAGTTTGTGCCAGGAGGTCTTCTTGGTTGCGCCTTTCAGGCCTCAAGCCCGATGCACAACAAAGCATCGTAAACCTTCCTTTTTAGGTCGAGCCTGTCAATGTGCTTGCGCATTGAGCTTGCGAGAATATAGGGGCTTAACCAGAGCTTAACCATCGGGCGATTCCATGCAGTGCCCGTGAAAAGCGCGTGCTAAGCCATCTGCCTCCGTCCCACAGGCATCCCCCAGCGTGCGCTCTGCCTCAGGCATTTCTCCTCCCCTAATTATTCACTGCCGCCGGCCGGCCGTACTTTCACTTTCACGGCCGCCAGGCCGTGCGACAGAACTTTTTTTATTATTTCCAGGCTCCTCACAACTTGTGCTGCATTTCCAATTAGTGTTTGAAATAGGCACTCCACACGCTGTGTAATTGTTTTCTTTTTTTAATAAAACAACTGCTCCAACTCGAACTTTTCTTTCCTTTTTGTTTTAGCGTTGTACTAAAGCTGACAACCGGCATGAAAGTGCTCATTTAAATGCCAGCTACGAGCTTTGTTGTAAATCTATTTATCCTTTCTGGTAAAAGCTGCCCCTATTTCAATCTGTTGCCAGTATGAAATGTCCCTCGCGCTTTAATCCTTGCGCTATGTTTACTTTTAAAATTGAAGACTCGTGCTCTCCTTCACGCTTCACTACACGCAGCGTGTTTGCTTTGGATTAGAAGGCTCGAGCTGGCCTTCGCGCTCCACTGCACACAATGTGTTTACATTTGATTATCAGGCACGGGCTCCCCTTCGCGCTTCACTACTAAGTGTTTACTCTTAATTAGAAGACTCAAGCTGCCCTTTGCATTTCTCTGCTCGCGCTATGTTTGGCTGTGAAAAAAATGCCGTTTGGACACAATTATCTCGCCACTCCTCAGAGATTATCTCGATTAAAATACTTCAACAAATATGTATTTCACACATTCGAAGACAGTTCTTTTGATATGACAACCATGCCAATATTTATGCCTTTAACTTTACACACGATAATTTTTGAGTGTTTAACTTCTGCCTTTCTGCAAGTTTGCTTAAACAGTCTGCTCAATATTTTCTAACCACTGCTCTTTCTGTCACTTTAATTAAACAATTCAGTCCCAATTTGCTTAACCAATTCTGCTCAATATTGTATATATTTAAAGATTGAAAAAATGAATCCTTGCACATTTTACTGATGCAATATGATTTCTTCCACACTTTCTTTGGCTCCAGCTTTATTTAAGTACTTGCTCACGTCACGACTTGACAAATCAATTAAATATCGTGAGTGAATAAATTAATCACAAGTCTCTTTAAAATACAACAGTCTTTTGGTTTCCAGCAAGCAGTGCTTTACTTGTTAGCCCATGCTACTCTTACATGAAAAAAATGCCAGCACCCTGCCATCTTAGTCAAATATTACCGGCTTGTTGTTTTTAAATATACATAGCGCGTGCATTTTGTACGGTCCAATTTAAATTGCTAAATGCACGCACTCTATATATTTAGAAACAACAAGCATGGAAGGTTTAAGTAAGAACTAAACTATGTGTAAGCTGGAGAAAAGGCTAACTTTGGGAACAATTAATCTTCTTCCACAAGTGTGTGAATTTTGCTTCTACAGCTCCTTCCTCTGCTGGGAACAGACAAAAGGCGCCACAAGGCAGGCAGACACACCCTCCTTGATGAATGCTTTTGAAATTCCACGTATGAACACTAAACAGACCCGAGGCGAGCAGAAGGCACACAGAGACATCCTCCTTAATTGCTGTTTCCCCTCTGAAGCCAATTAGTTGACGCTTAACTCCAAACTTTTTGCTTAATCTTTAAGACTGTATTTTTTTTTTTTTAAAGATACTGTCTTAAACAGTATTGTTTGCGTGCTTGGTTTTTATTAAAACTTTGTTCGCCCAATTTCATCATTTCACACACGCACAATTGTTCCGGAAGGCTTCATAAAATTACAAAAAAGAGAAGTTGTATTTTTTCCTTCCTCTTCCTCCTAACCCATCCACTTTTAGATCAGTAAATAAAAAAAAATGCTGACCCATACAAAGTCAGGGCTGCTTCATCATGTTGTGCAGCTCATGTTTTGGACTTGCTTTTTAGGCAATAGGTCTCAAAGGTGAGCCCTGTCTGCTTTGACAAACAATGCTTGTTATATTTGGAAAGTGGAAGTTTAAGCTATTGCCATTATAAATTACAATCACTTTTATTTAAGTATTATTAAAAAAAAATAAGCCATTGTAAATTTTAATATCAATACATCTAAGTCACGTAAATACAAAACATGTTGCATTACAAATGCTATAGGTGTCACATTTACGAAAGTTAGAACTATTGGCATTGTAAATGACAAAGCTATTAATTTAGCTATTATCAAAACCAACACATAAATAAAAAAATTGTCATTTACCAGACCAATAGCTCAAACTTTCCTAATGCGAGACCTATTGCATTGCAAATGCTTGTTCTGGTTACTCTCTCTTCGGTGAACACGCTGGCGAGGAGATGAGTCGAATGAAGACCGAGCTGGACACTGTGAAAGCGGTTGGTGTACAAAAGAAAAAGGAGTTCAAGCACCGCGTTAAGACCAACAAGGGCAGAGGGGCTCAACAGAGGGTTCAAACCACCTCAGTGGTCCCAAAACAAGAGTCAAGGCAAGACCCAATTTCGAGGACGCAAATCGGGCAGAGGTAGAGGAGGTCACCAGCAGTCCTCTAACACGGCGAGGGGAGGAAAGGCTTGAACAGTGGCTTCCTCTGGCGCCGTTGCCCACTCCAGTGGGAGGAAGTGCTTCACAACATCTGGCAGAGTGGGTCAGCATCACAAAAGATCGTTGGGTGCTGAATATACTGCGCAATGGATACACGCTACGTTTCCGTGCGCTTCCAAAGAACATTCCTCCGAAGAAATCTCTTCCCCACCAGCTAGACTTGCTCCAGAGAGAGGTGAAAATTCTTCTGCAAAAAAGAGCTATAGAAGAAGTGCCTCCCTCTCAAAGGGGAAAAGGAGTCTACTCCAGATATTTTCTTGTGCCCAAAAGAGATCAGGAGGACAAGTTCAGACCCATCCTAGACCTTCGTCTTCTAAACAAGGTCATAGTCAAGGAAAAGTTTTGCATGCTAGCTCTTCACCGAATATGTCCACATCTTCAAGTCGGGGATTGGATGTGTTCGGTGGATCTGCAAGATGCATACTTTCACATCCCGATTGCACTGCGTCATCGAAAGTACTTGAGGTAGCAAACGATTTCCAGTTTTGCCTGCACCAGTTGCACAAACTCGGGCTCCACGTCAACAGGGAGAAGTCAGTCCAGCGGCCAACACAGTCCATCCACTACCTAGGCTCCGTTCTGGACACAAAATTGGGAAAAGCGTTTCCTTCAGAGGAGAGACTTTTTTCTATGCGGCAGAAGGGCAGAGTTCTGCTCGAATCTCGAAACCCAACAGTCTGACAGGTTGCCTCCCTGCTAGGTTCGATGGCGTCATGCATCTTTCTCATACCGAACGCCAGGTTAAGAATGCGTCCTTTACAGCAGGCACTGGAGGACCAATGAGACCAAGCGACAGGACGTTGGGAGGACCGGATAAGTCTACCCCAAGTAGCGAAGACTTCCATCCAATGGTGGACTCGACCGCAGAATGTTCTAGTCGGAGTACCTTTTCACCAGCCTTTCCCAAAGCAGTCAATAGTGACAGACGCTTCTCTACAAGGCTGGGGGGCACACATAGGGTGCCTTCAGATTCAAGGTCGGTGGTCGGCGCAAGAGCAGACCTACCATATCAACATGCTGGAGCTCCGAGCGGTGCATCTTGCTCTCAAAGCTTTTCTTCCAGCGATCAAGACCAACTCTGTCCTGGTTCAGACAGACCATACAACCACCATGTTCTATCTGAACAAACAAGGAGGCAAACGGTCACGCCCTCTCTCCCTGGAGTCACAGGCGATCTGGCACTGGCTTCTCACTCTGAATCTCTCAGTGGTAGCAGTGCACCTTCCAGGCGAGTTAAACGTCAAGGCAGACGCACTCAGCAGGTACTTCGAAGATCAGCCAGACTGGGTGCTAAACGACAAGGTAGTAGACGAGCTTTTTCGTTGTTGGGGTCGTCCAGCTATAGACTTGTTTGCAGATGACGAAAACAGAAAATGCCACGCCTTCGCGTCCAGATTCCACCGGCCAGGGACTCAGGGGAATGCTCTCTTGATGGATTGGTCAGGACATTTGCTTACGCATTTCCTCCCCTATCGCTGATCCCAAAGGTGGTTTCCAAGCTCCTCAGGTCGAACATGGAGATGATTCTAATAGCTCCGGACTGGCCACGGCAGTGGTGGTACCCGGACCTTCTTCATCTGTCTGCGTGTCCACTCAAACGGCTGCCTTGCAGACCAGACCTGTTGAGCAAAATGAACAGGAGGATTCTGCATCCCAACCTCCCGTCACTGAACTTGACAGCATGGCTCCTGAAGTCCTGCAGTACGGACATCTGAACCTACCTCCTGAATGTATGCACATTTTAAAAGAAGCTAAGAGGCCTTCCACAAGAGCGTCTTACGCGTTCAAGTGGAAGAGGTTTTATATGTGGTGCAGGGAGCGTCATCTTGACCCTGCTATGGGGCAGGAGGAGGTTGTTCTACCATACCTCCTTTCCCTAGCAACATCTGGGTTGAAGTATGCTTCCATTAGAGTACATCTGTCAGCCATTGTAGCGTATACGAAATCACCAATCCAAACTTCTTTCTTTCAAGTTCCAATGGTCAAGGATTTCCTTCAGGGGTTGAAGAAAGTCTATCCCCCTGTACGGAATCCTTCTCCTTGGGAGTTGAACCTGGTTCTATCCAAGTTGATGGGGCCCCCTTTTGAGCCCATCCACAAGGCCTCGTTGCAACACCTCTCTTTGAAGGTTGCGTTCTTGGTGGCAATTACATCAGCGCGAAGAGTAAGTGAGATACAAGCGCTGTGTACAAAAGAACCCTACACTGTTTTCCACCACAACAGAGTAGTCTTAAGAGCACATCCATCCTTTTTACCTAAAGTGGTCTCTGATTTTCATATTAATCAGTCCATTTCTCTTCCATATTTTTTTTCCAAACCCTACGACCCCTGCTGAGCGGTCTCTGCACTCTTTGGATCTCAAGAGTGCTTAAGTTTTATTTGGAAAATACAAAAAGTATTAGGAACACGGATCAGCTCTTTGTCAACTATGGTTCAATGAGAGCAGGCTTTCCAGCTGCAAAAGATCCATCTCCAGATGGATTGTTTCCTGTATTAAATTGGCTTATCAGCTGGCGGGCAAGCCTTTACTGTTGTCACCTAAAGCACACACTACTAGGGGGAAAGCGGCCACAGTAGCTTTCTTACATGATGTCCCTAGGTCTGAGATTTGCAAGGCTGCAACCTGGAGATCAGTTCATACCTTTACAAGGCATTACTGTCTTGAATCTGATTCCAGGACTGATACTCAAGTAGGACAAGCCTCTTTGACGAATCTATTTGGGTAGCCGGCGACCTGTACAAGCTTAGTTTTTTCTAGGCTTAGTATTGATATTACTGTTTTTCATTATTCCTTTGCCCGCAGGGAGATGAGGTGAGGCTCGCTATTCTATTCTAATGCTTATGACTATTGATGATGATCCCCTGGAAGAGAAGGATTAGTTACTTACCTGTAATCCTAGTTCTCTTCCAGGGGTATCCTCATCAAAGTAATAAGCAACCCTCCCGCCTCCCCGGGCAAAGGATCATTTTAAGTTGGAGATATGGTTAACCTAAATGTTTCATGGTTTTTTCAGTCTCCGCAAAGAACTGACCTAACTGTCACTCCTGAGGCATGATAGGAAGCTCGGGGTCATGGGTGCCTTAAAGGCACAGTGTCAGTTTTGCTGCATGTTGATGCAGGTTAGCTTTTCAGTCTTTTTAGACTGTGGTTTTGCAATGCAGCCTGGGAGCTTCCTATGCTTTCAGTGTTTCATGAGATATTCCACTGCTTTCTGAGCATTAAAACAGTTCTGAAACAAAACTGTTGTCTCTCAAGTTTATAATGCACGTTTGTTCATGGTTTATGGAAATTCTTTACAGCATAATTCAGCTCTGGTGTTTATAGGCTGCAATTGTTTATTTTTTTATATATATATATATATATATATATATATATATATATATATATATATATATATATATATATATATATATATATATATATATATATATATATATATGTTTATTACCTACTGGCGGTCGCCAGTAGGTATATATAGTTAGGATTTTTTCTCTATGGGATTTTTGAAAATTCTATGTCTAATAACTTTGGCGTTTGTGGACGGAATTGGCTGAAATTTTCAGGAAAATGGAACATTTTGTTTCTGAGCAGCCCCTGAAAATTTGGGGGGGTTCGTCAAGGGGGGGCCGAGAAAAAAGGGGGGTCCCAAAACGTGTTTTTAACATTGAGTTTTCCATAGGGCGGTTGGCCTCACTTATAGCCCGAACGGCTGAATGGATTTGCACGAAACTTGGCAAAATTGTAGGGACTGGTAGCCCGATGTGCCTTTGCTAGGTCTCAATATATGTGTTCCAGTGGATTTTGAGAAATTAACGTTCAAAAAAAGATATATCTGTAACAGCGGACCAGGCAGCGCTCCGGTTCGCGGACTTTACGCGTTACGGAGCTTTGTGAAGCGAAGCTGATTGGTTCTCCGGCATCTGTAAACATTCCAAACAGTCCGTAGCGGCCGCCATCTTGTCTCTCGGTAGGATCGAGAGACAAGAGGAGGCCAAAGCGAAGGGGCAAATGACCATAAGGGGGCATAGTAGATCCTCCCTGACCCTCTAGGTTTGATGTGGAGGTTTTAAAAGGGCCCCGCGGGGCAAAAAATAATAATAATAATAATAATCGAACGGCTGAATGGATTTGCACGAAACTTGGCAAAATTGTAGGGACTTGGTAGCCCGATGTGCCTTTGCTAGGTCTCCATATATGTGCTCCAGTGGATTTTGAGAAATTAACGTTCAAAAAAAGATATATATCTGTAACAGCGCTCCGCTTCGCGTACTTTTCGCGTTACGGAGCTTTGCGAAGCTGATTGGTTCTCCGGCGTCTGTAAACATTCCAAACAGTCCGTAGCGGCCGCCATCTTGTCTCTCGGTAGGATCGAGAGACAAGAGGAGGCCAAAGCGAAGGGGCAAATGACCATAAGGGGGCATAGTAGATCCTCCCTGACCTCTTAGGTTTGATGTACCATTTTGCCAAGTTTGGTGTAATTCCGTTCAGCCATTCAGGCTGTAGACGTATCTAAATGTCCTATGGAAAATTGCATGGGGAAAACACATTTGAAAGTGTTGAAATTTAGAACCAATTAAAATGTTACTTTGGTTTTGTATTTGTGTGTGATGAAAGTTAATTGGTTATGTATATATCTAAAATGAGAGGAAACCACAGCCATTTTGTGATACTACTGTCTGAGGTACATTTGTGAGGAATTTTTGGTGGTCAATTGCTGGTGTCTGATTTACACAGTACTAACACTTCTCCTACTTTTAAAAAGGTGAGTTGTTAATTTGTAAGGGGAACTATGTTGTACACTTGAAGATAATTTGAAAAATGTTTTCTGTTATTTATTTACAGTCCTTCTGTTATACTAAATACTTGATAGTTAGTTTTATATTATGTATTACTAAAAACGATAAATGAAAGTGATTATTTTTTTCTGCAATTTACAGCAAGCAATTTCAAAATAAAATGGCTCACAATGAAGAGACCGTGGCAATTTCTTTTGAATTATCCACTACATGTATTGAAATTGAGAGCACCAATAATGAAATATTGTCACAAGGAGGAGATGACTTGAATGATTTTTTGGATCAATCTGTTGATGGCGAATTTATCGAATGTTTGGAGACCATAGAGTTAGAAGAATCATCATTGCAGACTTTTCATGAGGAGATTCCAGATGAGATGATTGAAGAGGAAATTCCTGATGAGGACATGTTACTAGTTCTTTCAAATTTTGAAAAATCAGAAGAATAAATTTATATTTAGAAATCAAAAATTGTTTGAGACATTATTCATTTTTATTTTTAATTTATGAGGTTGTAGCGAAGTGATTGTAGTATAAAATGAGACTTATAGTATAGAGTGCAACATTTTTATGTTACATGGTAAGTTTACTCATATTTACTTTCCTTCTCCCACTATATTATCTCCAATGTGTATTTGACATCTCTTCTTCATCTCCGGCCTCCTTTCTCTCACTGTCTGTCTCTGATGCATCTTATCGCTGCCATTTTGTGTAATTACAGAAGAGAGTAAAAAAAAAATAGTTCGGAACGTGAAAAGGGGGCAAAGTAGAGTACCCCTCACCTCCTAGGCCTTCTCAGGCGGTCCCAAAAGGATCAGTTTCTGCTTTCCTGAGAGATTATGGTATGAGTTCCATATACCACAATAACTTGCATTACAACATGCAAGATATCTATCTCCTATTACCAACTTTTAGCGCGAATATCTCCAAAAACTAACACCTGCCCTGAGCAGTTCTTAGCCATGTTATCCAATGGGAGGTGGATAACATGGCTAAGAGCATTAGCTCGGTAATGCATGAATATCGCTGACTTTTTAGCGATATTCATTCATTGCGGCCGTTTTTTATCGCATTTGCGATAAACCTTGATAATAGCAAGGTTTATCTGCGATAATTTCTGACGATGCTTAGCGGTAAAAAATTCGTTGCTAAGCATCGTTAGGGATAAATATCGCTTAACTTTGGTAATATGCACCAACGTCTGTTAACGTTCGATTCGAAGGAAATCAGGAAGTGTTGAAAAACATTGTCTGCGCCATCTTGCCTTTTTTGAAATGCCACACTTTTGTCGTGCACGGCAGCCATTTTAGATGCCTTGACCAGACCCACTCTCTGCACGCTGTCGATCCTTAGCATGGCTCCCCACCTTCGCAAGCATCTTCCCCAGGCACAGGTCACCCCCGCTCTCTGTGTTATGCATGGGCAATAAACCTCCCCCCATCTGCGCTGCTCTTCCTTGAGAATCACACTCTGTGCCCGCCCGACACCTCCCTTTCGCCCTATTCACTACCGCACCCTCTGACACTCCTCTTCCTCTGTGTCCGATTGTCCAGGCTATCAGCTAGCCCTGCAGATGTAGTTTATGGCCCCAGCTGTAAAGAATCACCCCTCTTCAAAGGAGTTATAGTAGATCAAGGCCCACACCCGATGAGATCCGTCACACCACACGTGTTCCTACTATCTGAAAACCATCCTGTATTGTGATTGGGGAGGGGACCGAGCCTGAAGCGGAAGATTCCAGGGATGACTCTTTGTACATCAAAGTTTTTACAATTATGTGTCATATTAAAAATATATAGCACTCCAACAAAGTAGTAGGATTATAAAACTTTAATAACTTATAAATATATACAACAAAACAAAAACAGTAAAAACATTTAAACAACGAAGAGACCGTGGCAATTTCTTTTGAATTATCCAATACATTTATTGAAATTGACAGCACCAATAATGAAATATTCTCACAAGGAGGAGATGACTTGAATGATTTTTTTGATCAATCTCTTGATGGCGAATTTATCGAATGTTTGGAGACCATAGAGTTACAAGAATCATCATTGCAGACTTTTCATGAGGAAATTCCTGATGAGGACATGTTACTAGTTCTTTCAAATTATGAAAATTCAGAAGATGTTGCCTGGGTGCCGCACTGATTTGGGTATCCGGCGTGGGGCGTCCCGGGGGGTGGATTGTCAGTAGCGGTCTGTTGTGCGAATAGTTCCAAGGCAGCAGAAAGCGCTGAAATCTGGATGTCACGAAGGTGATGTCTAGTAAGTTGCCGCCCAGCAAATAACGGCGTGGGGCGCCGCGGGGGTGAGTGAGTCCAGTAGGCACCACAGCTATACTTATCGGCATTGCAGAATTACTGCTGGGGACAATGCCTGTGCTGTAGCAGGGTCACAGCAGAAACAAAAAGGATTCTGTTGAAGATGTTGTTGGTTTTCAATTTGAAAACAGTTCTGGTGTCAACTGCTATGCTAATGTAGTGGTTAATGTTTTGTTTTCTCTAGAAAATGTAAAAGAGGGGGAGGCAGTCCATAGTTCCGGTAAAAGGGCAAAGGAAAGGATCGGTGGTTTGAACTATCAGTCAAAAAGGGGAGGGGGTGCAACAATTTTTCCTACCGGGTCACACTGTGCTTTCACCGGAACTGAGGTCTGCAGGATTCTAGTCATTCAAACTGAGGCTGGTGGCAGCATGGGAGCGCCGACGTCCCGCGGATACAGTTTCGTCACTCCACGGGCGATCATGGCAGTCATTCCCCATCGGGGGTGTCTGCGGGGGTCGGAGACTCCCGCGGCTCCTCTAGAATCTTCAAGGTCGTGGAGGACTACGGTGGTGGAGTCAACCAGTGACCGGGCCATTTCTTTATGCTGGGCCCGCTCTTGCCAGGTCGACCGCCATTTTGAGAGTTCGGTAGCTACTGGCGATCGCGGGGTCAAATGAGCGGACGGGCTCCACCCTGCCGGGCGAGACGTTGCAGCATCGCCACAGTGGAAGAACCCTTTTCCGGGCGCCTGGAGCGCTGAGGGTGCAGCTGGGAAGCCTTCACCTGGGGAGGCGGGAGAGGCCTGTTCGCATCGTCTCTCCCTCCCAGTGCACCCCACGGCGTCTCGCTTGACATTTGTTATGGCCGGACCAGGCGATGAGGATGAGGGGGGGGGTCGGAGGCATGTGCAAGACATCCCCCCCCCAGTGTTGTCGCAGCCATTATAAAAGAAAGAAGAAATGTCCCGTCCGTCTTTGGGCCGCACCTCCGGTGGATGGCGGCCGGACGCCCTTTGCTCTGGCCCCATGAACGGGTTCCTTGGCTCATCGGCTGCAGCCGGATACCGTCGGCCCCAGCCCCCGGCCGTTGGTGGCCGGACCGGGAGAGAGTGTGGAGGGACAACCTGCAACTCTCAAGGGCCACCGCGGCCGGACTGGGAGAGAGAGGTTAGGGTCGAGGACACGGACATTCCCCCCCCCTGAAACTCTCCAGTGTTGTCAATCCCCCTGGCCGGGTCCCGCTGGCCTCGGCCTCTCCTCCGGCTACACCCTACGTGATGATCTCCTGGCCGAGGCGTGGCAGCAGGACCCGCCTTATATGTGTTGCTTCCGGCTGGGCGTAGCCGAAAACCTGTTGCCCTTTGGAAGTTTCTAGAATGGGGCGGATGTCTGCTGACTTCTATCTTTCCCAGTTTGCCGTTATTTGGCCGTGGCAGGCGGTGGGACAGACACGTTTTGGGGCAGTGAGGGGCGATGTTTTCAGGTTTCTTATTACGGGCTTACTTCTAACGTTTCTTGTTTCTAGGACAATAATAGGTTTTATCATTACGTATTGTTATCGTTTCTTTGTTTGTTATTTAATAAAAAGTTCATCAGTGGCCTACTGATTTTCGTTTTCCTATTCTTTTCTTTCCAGGTTGTTTCATGCTAAAGTTTCTGTTAACAGGATACAGTGATCACTTCGTTATTATTGCATATGTCCTTTTCACTAGGGGTGCTCTCTGGTCGGGCCAGATGACCTATCTCTAGGAAATGGTCCGGGTGAAACAGGTGCATCAATCAGTGGGGAGTAGATAGGCATGACAGATTACAACGGGGGAGAAAAGTCCGCATTACGTACCCTTTCACTACTTGCAAAGATTTTCCTACGTTTATTTGCAAACAGGGAATACCTCCAAAAAGAACTAATTCCCAAACAGTCAATGTTCGGACAATCAATCAATCAATGAGGAATGAAATAGGTACGACGTGTTAAAGGCTTGCGTTACCTACCCTTCACTATCTGCAAAGGGAGAGAGAATATTCCTATTCTTCCTTGTTTGCAGGCAGAGAAGATCCTTAAGAGAACCAACTTCGAACAATTCAATGCTCGATTCAAACAATCAACAAGGAGTACTGTGAACAGAAATGAACGCCGCTTATGTACATACACATTGCTATTTTCAACAGGTTGTTCCTAATGTTTCTATTTTAGCGAGGTCAAAAAGATCCCATTAGTGGCCTACTGATTTTGCTCGATTCCTTTTGTTTTTTTACACGATTTTTCGCTATCTGCAAAGACTAAACAGAGTATTGCGACTCTGTGCTTGTTTGTAAATAGAGAATGAACCAAAGAGAACAATCAATCAAATGGAGAGAGAAGCAGGCACGACGGATTACAACGGGGGCAAAGGCCTGCGTTAACTACCCTTCACTATCTGCAAAGAGAGAGTACTCCTAATAGAAATGAGGGGTGGGGGGCAGCATTCAAAGCAGATCAGTGTGCATAAACACGAAAATGTTTTTACTTGCCACGTACTTGACATTCGACAGTGTATGATATTTGCTATTAAAAAACCATTGAAATTCACTGAAAAAACCATAGGTTATAGACCATATATAGTTAGGAATTAGCATTTACAAAACCTTGAAAATTCACTGAAAAAACCATAGGTTATAGACCATATATAGTTAGGAATTAGCATTTACAAAACCTTGAAAATTCACTGAAAAAACCATAGGTTATAGACCATATATAGTTAGGAATTAGCATTTACAAAACCTTGAAAATTCACTGAAAAAACCATAGGTTATAGACCATATATAGTTAGGAATTAGCATTTAAAAAACCTTATTTTACTCACACAAAACCATTGAAATTCCATATATAGTTAGTTGCACTAACTATATATCGCGCACCCGCAATCCACTGCTGATCATGTCACATATTACATCATTCATGACATGGTCAGTGACATCACTGATGACATCACTGATGACATCTCAAATGACATCACTGATGACATCAATGATGACATCTCATTTGACATCATTCTTGTGCTAATACGATAAACCTCTTCAGAGTCTAATATAACCTTAGATACACTCAGTGTATACAGACACTCACACACTGTCACTCATCGATGGAGTTACTCACACACCTAGTCAGTCATGCAAATAAACAATCTCACCTCCATTTCTTCAACTATACAGTTATACACACCTTACTTATTCAAACATATACTAACACATATTTACTCTCTTATACAATCCCTGATACAAGTTCACAATGATCCATACAACCACTCACACATTCAGTGGCTCTCATGCACAGTTATTTATATATGCCAACTCTCACATGTACTGTGTTTTACATATGTACTTACTATGACATGTAGCATTGAGATATCCATTCACTCATCAATACACTCATGCACACAGTCAACTGCCCATGTAGCTGTTTCCACATGCACTCTTGAACTCATACACCTAGTGAATCAACTGCTCACACATCTATGCACAGAGTCACACACCTCCCAGCCACCCCTACACAAACTCATACTCCCATACAAATATTTGGGCAACCAATCAATAACACATATAGCCTCTCGTATAGCTAATGATCAACACATGCAGCAGTTTACATCACAACAGACATTATGATGCACAAATTAAGACAGTTTAGTCACTAACCCATGCATTCAGTGAGACACATTTAATCACTCACTCATACAGTCAGTCACGCACCTACTAAATCCTTCATCCAGACACTTATACATCCACTCATTCTTCAATATGTAAGACATATTTTAACTTTACAGAAACATACAGTCACTGGATGTTGTCATCAGTGATGTCATCAGTGATGTCATTTGAGATGTCATCAGTGATGTCATCAGTGATGTCACTGACCATGTCATGAATGATGTAATATGTGACATGATCAGCAGTGGATTGCGGGTGCGCGATATATAGTTAGTGCAACTAACTATATATGGAATTTCAATGGTTTTGTGTGAGTAAAATAAGGTTTTTTAAATGCTAATTCCTAACTATATATGGTCTATAACCTATGGTTTTTTCAGTGAATATATATATATGTGGGGTGTGAGAAGTTGGCCTGATATATGATGCTCACTAGTTCTAGTGATCACCTTGTATCAGTCCAAACAATCCTTATGGTGATTGTTTGTAAGTCAACCTTATAGACCAGCTATCCTAATGGTAGCATGGACAAAGCAGTCTTAGGCTAAACTCTTTTGGCATGTGAAGCGAGCTGTTTTACCACATATAACCCCTTGAATACCAGATGAAAGGACACCACACAGGTTGTTATGAAAATAAACAATATATTTATTAATAATAAACACCTCTGAACTCTTTGAGATCAGAGGGCTAAGCACATAACAATCTCTTTAAGAAAAATACAGTAAGTCGCACAAATTACAATGGTGCCCTTGGGGCACGAAAAACCATATACTAAGTAAATGGTATAAGTAGAACGATTTAGGAAATGACGATGCCCAGAGGCTGTAGGATCGCTGGGACTACACTACCCTAACCTTAGGTAAGTAGCAGGAGGCCCACGGGACACGTCTGCAGAGTGTGAACTCACACGCGAGATGCGGAACAAAGTCAATGGGCAGAACAAATTACGAAAAGGTAAGTAAAAGACAGTTCCTACTAGTTACGACTAAAACGACAGGATACCTGGACACTAGGAGAGTCAATCTACCCTTGAGCACCGAAATGCTCTTGTTACCTCACCTGCGGGTGCATAGGTGTCGAAGTGTGTCAGGTTTCCGCGTCGAACTCTATGGAGCCTTGAAGAAAGATGCTGCAGGCGACCAGGAGGAAGATCCACGGGATCCACGGGTGGATCGAGGAAGAAGAGGACCTGAAAGCAGAGGGGACAGTGTTCAAAGTCACTAGCCAGTGACCGGTGTGTAACCAGGAGGGAATCAGATGCTGTCGTCGCGATCAGGTGAAGAGTGGACGCTTGTCTCTGCAGCCACGTGGACCAGGAGGTGTCTTCGACGACTAGGATGGAGGCACGAGCTGTCCCACGCAGGCTCTCGCCGTCGGCGGTGTCGGATCCGGATTTGGAGTCAAAAGGCCTTGGCAAAGGCAACCCACGCGGTGAGTGGAAACGGCGTCTGGAGTGGACCAGGAGGGTCCGGGGTGCTCCTTTTTTGGAAGGGAGCAAGGGCCAGTCTGGAGCAACCAGACCAGCAATGTAAATTTCGTGGATCGTCGTCTAGGAGGTCACTAGCCAGCCGGCTAGTGACCAGACAACGCGTCGAGCAGCAACCAAGCAAAAGGGCCCCACGCAGATCTCGTGGATGCTGGTGGGCTGGTCTTTGGTGCAGGAGCTGCTCGGGGCTGGGGCTTCTCAGTCCCCAAAGCACTTACTCGAGGATGCCTCTGAAGTCGTGCTGGAAGCGAAGTGCAGTTTCTTCAAGATGGCCGGTCCCACGTGTCTTGTCGCACCCACGGGTCTCAGCTGTGCTGCAGATGTGGGTAGAGGTCAGAGAGGTCTTGGAGTCCGGGTCTCGTCGGGCTCTGAAGTCTGGATCCGGCAGGAAGGACGACAAAGTGAACCGCTAGGACGCTTGATGGTGCCTGCAGTTGCAGGGTGGACACTCCTTGCCCACAAGGGAAATTCTTCAGTCTTCTGTGGAGCAGAACGTCGAAGTCCAGAGTTTCTTCTTTGTAGAGTTGTTCAGGATAATCTAACTTGGAATGGGATCAGCTCCTACCTTTATCCTGCTAAAGGGGGCTGCACTAGTGACTAGGTCCCTCCCATGAGTGGGACCAGGAAGGGTCCGGTTTCGCGCCAGAGCTGGGGCTGGAGTGCCCCAGCAACTGGTTTGAACCGGGGTATGCACAGGGACACCTTGTGTGCCCCAGGCATGTCTCATTCCTTTCAGGCCTCCCTACCTCAATACATAAAATCCTGTCTGGGGTGGTGCTAGCACCTCCCAAGGCAGGAAACCCTTTGTCCAGGCCTCCCTCGCTGGAAGGACTCCCAGCAGCAGGAGGTCAGACTTGTGTCTGTGGTGGCAGCATCCATTTTGTGATGCTGAGGCTCAGTTTAACTTTAACCGGGGTTCACAGTTACATACATGTATTATCCCTCTAAAAGGGTGGAATGCTACCCCCGTCGCCGGAACTGGGGAGGGGGTAGTATTCCAAATCGTATGACACCTTATACGACTTGTTTTGATAATGCTATACCAAAGTTAGCAATAACCGCGAGGATTATAATGCACTTAAGAGTATATGGTATAGCGTTATCATGGAACAGCTGTAAGGACTTGGTTCCGCAAGCTGCAGACCGGCTCAGCTCATGCTAGAGCACCATCTCACATAATTCCAAGCACTCTGCCTTCAGGATTGATAAGGCCTGCCATAGGAGTGACTGATAAGAGCATATGTGTCCATTTTGGGGTTAGATATAGGTATACTATATCTACAGCAAAGGGTGATTACACTACCTTGCCCCAGCTGTCTTACCAGCCAGTTGTGTCAGTTTGGATGGCCAGCCAGGGGTGGCATAATACATGCTTCAGCCCCTGGTAGGCCCTGGGTACACCTATGCCCTGGGTACCTAAGGTACACTGTACAGGAGCTGATAAGGTGACCCAGCATCCAATTAGGTATGTACCTAAGGTACATGGAGTCCATTTTATAGAGAGAGCAATTAGCCTGGGACCCTGATTAGCAGGATCCGAGGCCAACTAAGTCGAAAACCAGCTAAACACCAGGCAAAAAGTTGGGGGTAACCATAGTCAGATATCCACCTTCCTACATGGGGCACATATAATATAATCTTTCCGGGGTCCCGTGCATGGGCGGGAATATTCTAATGCTTATGACTTTGATGAGGATACCCCTGGAAGAGAACTAGGATTACAGGTAAGTAACTAATCCATACTTGCTGAGGTTCAAAGCCCCACCTCAACCAGTTCTTCCACAAAGAAAATTCCGCTAATACCACTGCATGTTACAGGAAGAGGTGAATAGTCTTCTACGAAAAAAGGCCTTAGAATATGTTTCGACATAACAACAAAGACAGGGAATATATTCTTGTTTTTTCCTGGTCCAAAAAAGAGGCCTGACCAGAGAATACAGACCAATTCTCGATCCGCGCTTCTTAAACAAATTCATCCGCAAGGAGAAATTTCGGATGCTGGCCCTGCACCAGATCTTCCCTCATCTCCTTCAGGGGGACTGGATGTGTGCTATAGACCTGTAGGAAGCTTATTTCCACGTCCCTGTGTCTAAAAAGCATCGAAAGTTCCTCCGCTTTCAAGTAGCTTGTCAGCACTTCCAATTCAGTGTCCTTCCGTTAGGTTTCAAATCAGTCCCCCAGACATTTTCAAAGTTTATGGCAGTCGTGGCAGCAGTTCTCCTCAAACACAAGATTTTTATTTATCCCTATCCGGACGATTGACTCCTAAAGAGCACCACATCTTCCCTGCTTCAGTCAGCCCTCCTACTGTCTTCATCTACGGAACCCACTGGGGCTGCAGGTCAACTACAAGAAGTCTGTCTTCAACACGACCCAGAAAATTCATTACCTGGGTGCTTCACTGGATACAGTAAAGGTAAGTGGGTGTCCGGAGGAGAGGTTATCATCAATCAGAGAGAAATGTTGCAAACTCCTCAGCTCTCATCTTCTCACAGTCAGACAGGTGTCTTCGCTACTGGGGTCAATGGCTTCTTCTGTCTTCATCGTCCCCAATGCCAGATTGAACATGCGTCCTCTACAACAGTCTCTGGAGGACCAGTGGATGCAGACGTCAGGCCGCTGGGAAGACTGACACTACCTCAATCTCCCAGAGACTCTCTCACAAGGTGGATGAAGTGATCACATCTACTGAAGGGAGTCCCATTCCACCAAGACACTCTCACTCAGACTATAGTCACAGAGGCTTCCCTACAAGGTTGGGGAGCTCACATGGGCCATCTTCAAGTACAAGGTCTCTGGTCAGACACAGAGTGGGGGTATCACATCAATCTTCTAGAGTTGAGAGCTGTGCACCTAGCTCTCAAGTCGCTGTACCCTTCTCTCCAGTGTAGCTCCCTCTTGATTCAGACAGACAACACCACAACAATGTATTATCTGAACTAGCAGGGTGGCACCAGGTTGAGACCTCTCTCTCAGGATTCACAAACCATCTGGTAGTGGCTTCTTGCAAGAAATCTCAACATTGTACACATTCACCTGCCACGGTCCCTGGATGTCCAAGCAGACGCCTTAAGCAAAGACTTTGTAGAAGCTCACGACTGGGTGCTAAACAGCGAAGTTACGCAAGACATCTTCCGGCAATGGGTAGTGCCAGACATAGATCTCTTCTCAGCCCCATCTTCACGTCCAGGTTTCATCAGCCAATATCACGGGGCAATGCCCTTTTGATAAAATGGTCTCAGACATTACTATATGCTTATCCGCCACTGCCTCTCATCCCAGCAGTGATCAGCAAGTTTTACAGGACCGACAGCAGAATGATGCTGATAGCTCTGGATCGGCCGCGTCAGTGGTGGTACCCAGTCCTTCTACGACTATCCGAGGTGCCACACCAGAGATTGCCTTGCCACCCGGACTTGTTGTCCAAGAACGAGGGGAGAGTTTCTTCCCAATCTCTCATCCCTCAGATTGACAGCATGGGTCCTGAGTTCCAGGAATACGGACACTTAGATTTACCAGCGGATTGTATGACCTTTCCTCAAGAAAGCCAAGAGACCTTCCACCAGGAAATCCTATGCTTTTAATTGGGAGCGGTACTACTTGTGGTGCATAGGAAATGCTCATGATCTGGTGCGGGGTCAATAGCAGGTGATCTGGCCATACCTACTACATTTGGCTAAATCTGGCCTGCAGTTCTCATTGATCAAACATTCACCTAGCAGCTATCACTGCATACAGAAAGTCCCCTACACAGGTTTTTTTTCCAAATACCAGTGGTTAAATATTTCTTTAAAGGGATAAAGGTTTACCCTCCAGTGAGATCTCCTTCTCCACCTTTGGAGCTCAAAATAGTCCTTAGAAAATTAATAGGTGCTCCTTTTGAGCCGATTCACAGGGCTTCTCTGCAGCACTTGTCATGGAAAGCTGCCTTTTCAGTCTCCTTCACTTCTGCCCGCGGGGTTAGTGAAATCCAGGCCTTGTGTTGTAAAGAGCCCTGTACGGTTTTTCATGCAAATAGGGTAGTCTTAAGAACCCATCCGAGTTTTCTTACTAAAGTGATCTCGGATTTTCACATCAATCAGGCTATCACTCTGCCCACATTTTTTCCCAATCCCACGACGACTCCTGAGAGGTCCCTCCATTCTCTTGACCTCAAGAGGGTTCTCAAGTTTTATCTAGACAAAACCAAGTCCTTTAGAAAGACAGACCGGTTGTTCATTAACTAGGGTCCCATAAATACTGGTTCCGCAGCTTCTAAAAGATCTATCTCTAGATGGATAGTCTCTTGCATATCTTTGCCCTACCAACTAGCCAACAAGACTCTTCAGGGCAAACCTAAAGCACATTCTACCAGGGGAAACACCTCTACATGGCTCTCCTTAGGAATGTTCCTATAGCAGAAATTTGTAAAGGAGCTACATGGCGTTCTGTTCATACTTTCACTCGCCATTACTGATTGGACTCTGATACGCAGGCGGATGCCCAATTTGTGCAAGCCTCATTGAGAAATTTATGTGGTCGATTTCATTTTAAGATGTGCTGTTAACTGTGTTGTGTACTGGTTTGCTCGTCCGCGAGGTAGTGGGTATGGGCTTGCTACTCAGTGCTTATGACTATTGATGAGTATACCCTGGAAGAGAAGGATAAGTTACTTACTTGTAATCTTAGTTCTCTTCCAATGGTAAACTCATCAAACTTCTTAAAAAAAAAAAAAGAGAGAAGTACCCTATGGAACCCAAAGGACTAGGATGCAAGCAGAACTCAAAAAAGAACGTCCTTTGGGAGTAATTGAAATCTCACTTCACAATATCCCACCACACATAGAATCTGCTTTTGACCCGACAATCAAAAAGACATACTACCTGAGAGATCATTGTTGAAGCCAACAATCCATGTATTGGTACGGAGCCTACAACTCATACATTGGTTATTAAAAACTTTTTTTCATACACAACATGAACAGGAGTCCGTTTTTCCCAAGACAACAATATGAACGTAAAAAATCACACAAAGAATAGGTTAAAAACACACCACGAGTTAAGAGACATTTACACTTTATCATTAGGTGCTATGACTCGTATCAAAACTATCAAAATCACCGAATGTATTGTAATTCATTAACATTTAAGGCGGATTAAGAGTGATGAGTTAATGGCAGACAGGCGTGGACGCGTTTCGAAGGAGATATGGTTGAACCTTCTTTTTCGAGACTACTAAAACACTGTACTCTCCCTGGTCAAAACATCTATAACACAAATGCCTTTTATGTCTATGGTATGGAGAATGACACGCCTTTTGCAGTAAAATGATACCGATTCGGTTTAACAGGGAATCGCAGTGGTAGAAATGAATGGATGAAGCTTTAAATAATGATTTACCAAATGCATTTTTGTCATGTAGGTTTCTGATTGGAGATGTATCCTGTGAGAAGTTGGCCTGATATATGATGCTCACTAGTTCTAGTGATCACCTTGTATCAGTCCAAACAACCCTTATGGTGATTGGTTGTAAGTCAACCTTATAGACCAGCTATCCTAATGGTAGCATGGACAAAGCAGTCTTAGGCTAAACTCTTTTGGCATGTGAAGCCAGCTGTTTTACCACAATATAACCCCTTGAATACCAAGTGAAAGGACACCACACAGGTTGTTATGAAAATAAACAGTATATTTATGAATAACAACACCTCTGAACTCTGAGGTCAGAGGGCTAAGCACATGACAATCTCTTACGAAAAATACTACAAGTCGCACAAAATTACAATGGTGCCCTAGGGGCACGACAAACCATATACTAAGTAAGTGGAATGTGAAAGTCGATAATCGGAATGGAGCTGTCCAGAGGCTGTAGGATCGATGGGACCACGCTACACTAACTTCAGGTAAGTAATAGGAGGCCCACGGGACGCGTGTGCAGAGTGTGAACTCACACGCGAGATGCGCAACAACGTCTATGGACAGTACAGTTCAAGTTAAAGGTGAGTACGGACAATCCTGACTAGGTAGGACTAAAACGACTGTGGAACTCGACACTAGGACAGTTAAACTACCCTTGAGCACCGAAATGCTCGTGTTACCTCACCCACGGACTGCGGGTGCACAGGTGTCAAAGTGCGTCGGGTTCTCGCGTTGAAGTCTATGGAGCCTGAAAGAAAAGATGCTGCAGGCGACCAGGAGGAAGATGTCCGGTGCAATCCAAGGGTGGATTGTTGAAGAAGGAGACCTGAATGCAGAGGGGACAATGTTCACAGTCACTAGCCAGTGACTGGAGTGGAACCAGGAAGGCACCAGATGTCGACGTCGCGATCAGGTGAAGAGTGGACGCTTGACTCTGCAGCCACGTGGACCAGGAGGTGTCTTCGACGACCAGGATGGAGGCACGAGCTGTCCCACGCAGGCTCTCGCTGTCGGCGGTGTCGAATCCGGGCTGGGACTCAACAGGCCTTGGCAAAGGCAACCCACGCGGTGAGTGAACAAAGCGTCTGGTGCGGACTAGGGGAGTCCGGGGTGCCCCTCTTTTGGAAGGGAGCAAGGGCCAGTCTGGAGAAACCAGACCAGCAGTGAAAATTCAAAGGTTCGTCGTCTAGGAGGCCACTAGCCAGCCGGCAAGTGACCAGACAACGCGTCGAGCAGGAACCAAGCAAAAGGGCCCCACGCAGATCTCGTGGATGCTGGAGGGCTGATCTTCGGTGCAGGGGCTGCTCGGGGCTGGGGCTTCTCAGTCCCCAAAGCACTTGGTCGAGTTTACCTCGGGAGTCGTGCTGGAAGCGAAGTGCAGGTTCGTTCAAGATGGCCGGTCCCACGTGTCTCGTCGCACCCACGGGTCTCAGCTTTGCTGTAGATGCAGGTAGAGGTCGGAGAGGTCTGGGAATCCGGGTCTCGTCGGGCTCTGAAGTCTGGATCCTCGAGGGAAGACGACAAAGTGAAGCCGCTGGACGCTTGATGGTGCCTGCAGTTGCAGGGTGGACACTCCTTGTCCACAAGGGAAATTCTTCAGTCTTCTGTGGAGCAGAACGTCGAAGGCCAGAGTTTCTTCTTGTTGAATAGTTCAGGATAATCTAATTTGGAATGGGACCAGCTCCTACCTTTATTCTCCTAAATGGGGCTGCACTACTGACTAGGTCCCTCCCCTGGGTGGGACCAGGAAGGGGGGTGGTTACACCCCCTATCCTTTGTCCGGTTTCCCGCCAGAGCTGGGGCTGGGATGCCCCAGCAACTGGTTTGAACCGGTGTATGCACAGGGCACCTTGTGTGCCCCAGGCATGTCTCATTCCTTTCAGGCCTCCCTACCTCAATACACAAAATCCTGTCTGGGGTGGTGCTAGCACCTCCCAAGGCAGGAAACCCTTTGTCCAGGCCTCCCTCGCTGGAAGGACTCCCAGCAGCAGGAGGTCAGACTTGTGTCTGTGGTGGCAGCATCCATTTTGTGATGCTGAGGCTCGAGTTAACTTTAACCGGGGTTCACAGTTACATACATGTCGTGTCCCTCTAGAAGGGTGGAATGCTACCCCCGTCGCCAGAATTGGCGAGGGGGTAGTATTCCAAATCGTATGACACCTTACTTGACATGTTTTGATAGTTATACCAGAGTTGGCATTTAACCGCGAGGTTGATAATGCACTTAAGAGTATATGGTATAGCGTTATCATGGAACAGCTATTAGGACTTGGTTCCGCAAGCTGCAAACGGGCTCAGCTCATGCCAGAGCACCATCTCACATAATTCCAAGCACTCTGCCTTCAGGATTGATAAGGCCTTCCATAGGAGTGACTGATAGGAATATATGTGTCCATTTTAGGGTTAGATATAGGTATACTATATCTACATCAAAGGGTGTTTACACCACCTTGCCCCAGCTGTCATGCAGCCAGTTGTGTCAGCTTTAGATGGCCAGCCAGGGGTGGCATAATACATGCTTCAACCCCTGGTAGGCCATGGGTACACCTATGCCCTGGGTACAGGGACTGATAAGGTGGCCCAGTACCAATTGGTAAATGCACCTAAAGTACATGGTTGTCAATTTAGAGAGAGAACAGCTAGGCTGTGGGTCTGATTAGCAGGCCCACAGCCAGGGAAAGTCGTAAACCAGTGAAGCAAAAAGCAAAAATCTGGGGTGACCATAGGATTGCAGACCCCACTCTCCTACATATCCCTGCTAGAAAAGAAATATAGAAATTTGAATTAGAAGGGGCACTTATGCTCCGAGAAGAATACTATATTTTAATTGGATACAATGTTAATAAAAATAACTTTTATTGTCCTGGAATACTGTGTCCTTCCAAGAGAGTATGGTTCAATTATTAAACTGCTTGCACCTTGTTATGAACAATGGTAATTTCCCATTTAGACTATGTACAATGTTGAACGTCTAATTAGATTATGAAAGGCGCAATAAGGGTGTTTTATGTATTAATTTTTGTATTATATTTTTAATAAATTGATTATACCAATGTATAGCGGTTAAGTCATTCTGCTTCCTAGGCATAACATTTGCTGGAAACGGGAAATGGTTAGGCGAACATGAAAACGTACGATATAAGATGAGCAGGAACACCAATAGCATTTTTAGATTTGCTCCTAAACTTGGGGATCGCAGATTAAAAGACATGGTAGCTATATACAATGCTAGGTGTGTTTCCTCCGCTTTGTATGGGGTTGGAGTATGGGTCCATTGTTGCGACAAATCACTCCAGCAAGATAAAAATAACTTCCTTAAACGGCTGTTGAGTGTTCCATCGTCGGCTTCCACTGAATTAATTCATCAGGAAGTTGGCATTAACTATATTTCAGACTTGGCCGCCCTTCGCCCCCTACTCCTCTGGCGTTCCATTTGGTCCAAAAACGAAACTGCATTTACACAGTCTATAATCAATGATTGTACAAAGCTGGACCACTGATCACGTATTCCCTGGTTAAGTTATATCAACCATTGGTTTAATCTTTTATACAACTGTAACATTCTTACGGAGACAGAATATGCAGTACAGATATCAAAAAAGGAGTTAAAAGGAACGTTTTTGGCTTCTAAAAGGGAGGCTCGCAGCAAACTGATTGGAGACCAAACCACTTTAATGTTTTACCAGCAATTGGATCTTAGTAGTGGTTTTCAGGCTTATTTGGCAGGAGTGACAAGACGCTCACACCGTTTTGTTTTGACACGCCTTAGTTTAGGGATTGCTCATTGTTGGAATTGGGGGTTGCCCAAGTCTCAAAGGGGTAGCATGGCATCAAGCGGGCAGGCCAAACTTGGAGGACATGTGAAGCATTCACGCAGTACCCACAGACGACACACCAATCACACCACAAAAGAGTCACGACACCACCTTTGGTTGGAAAAGAATAAGTTTAGTGTTATCTCCAACCTGCAAGGTAAAAAGGAAAAATACACTGGTAATCACAACAAGGCGCCAACTGGCGCCAGAGCCAAATACTTCATGGGGAATTATTTACATGGGACAAAAAGGGTTGAGTCCAAAGTCCATGCTGAAATAAGAATGGTTGGTTAAATTAACATTAGACCTGGGGCCAATCTGGCGGGGCCAACTCAGGCTTTCATCCTCGGGGGTAGGCTGAACAGGTAAGATACAACATTATGCATAAATACACCTCATGCATTATAACGCCAATCCCCACCCCTGTAATGCAAAATACCAGTAGTATGAATACACATAACCTGCATTATCACTCCACCACGACCTCTGTAAAAGGAAACATCAGGGCATCATAGCACATAATAGCCAGGAGCACCTGTAACAAATCAGCAAGGCTTGCTCCTTAACAGGGGAGGTGACTAGGGGCATCCTTGTGGGTATATCACAAGAGCCTAAATGCATTTAACATTCGGCACACTCCTTAGTAGGATAATCCGCCTACAAGGAACACTAGGCGTAAAAAAATGCATCGCTCCTGACCAGGTAACCTGAAAATACCAGGCCGGAATAGAACTACATATGACAGGGTAAAACACTTCCTTCAACAGGAATAAGCAGGGAATTACATGAGGAAATAACATTTTGGTCAATGTAAAGCATTTCATCAGATGTAGAACATTTTCTCAACCGTAAACCTCTTCATCAGGCCAGGCCTAAGAACCTCGGGCGTGCCCATGCAGGGGGAATATCAGGCCTACACAGGTATCATGGGGCAGGACACACCTGACTAGTCCCCTAGGCACAAAAGTTAACAGTCGCCCTATAGGCCCCCATAGTTCCTTGGATGACCCTATGGGCTAGATATAGGGCCCTCTACAACCGGCACAGTCTGCTGGGGTCCCTCGTTGCGCTGGGGCCCAACGTTGCAGGTGCCCACTGCCAGACGGGGCACCTAGAAAGTTAGTGCAGTCATTGGGGCGGGCACCGACCCTGTGCCCCGGCTCCAGCCCCCCAACCACCACGCAGCTGAGGCCCCACTCACCGGGCTCCTTGGATTGTCCTCTTCCCTTGCAGGGCTCACTCTCCTTGCCGTGGAGGGGGCCAAGCACCGACCACGTGCCTCGAGGCTCACCCCTCTGTACTCCTGCAGCAGCACACGAGGCACTCCTTTCCAGGCGGAGTCATCTGGGCCCCTCTTGCTCACGGGGGCCCGGAGTTTCAACTCGGCCTCGGGGAGGCCTCAAGGGACACACGCGGTGTCCTGGCACACGTGGGGGAAGCCGCCCGGCTTTCCTCCCACCTCACACGGGGCTCCTTCGATCTCCCGGGAGCCCCGCAACGCCGGCGAGTCGCTTCCTCTGGGGAGGCGGGGCTGGCACCGACAGTGTGCCCCGGCCCCGCCTAGCTCACCAGCCCCTCACTCCGGGGCACAGACCGGCGGGGTGGCCTCCCGCTCCGGTCGCTCCCAATCGGGGCTCCCTCCTGACCACGGGGGCCCCGCACCAGTCACAGGTTTCACCCGGGTCCCCTCCTTCCTCACAGGGACCCGGGGCTTAAACTCGGCTCCTCTTCTCTGGTTGTCGGCCGGCAGCCAATCCCTGCGCGGCGTTGGCGGGGGCGGGCCAATGACGCGGCCGGACGCCCCCGTCACGTGATGCAGGACACAGCGGCCTCAGGGCCTAGCGCGGCCCTCTTTCCACCTCGGCGGCCCCCTCCTGACACCGGGGGTCGCTGCAACGATGCGCTGCCCAGCGGGGGATGGTCTCCTCACGACGCCGGGTTGCGGCGGTGATTCCGGTGGCACAAGGGGTAGGCTCCCTTTTTATTAATTATTTACTTAGCGACAGCGCGATGACGCGAGGGTAGGCTCCTCACAGTCTCCTCAGCACCCGGGCTGCGACGGTGATCTCCGGCTGCGACAAGGGGTAGGCTCCCTTTTTAATTAATTATTTAAATCGGCCCAAAGCGCGCCTCCACAACAGCGCTATTCACAGGCTGCCAGTCTCCTCAGAAAACAGCGAAAACGGCGCTATTCACAGCGCACTGCTCCTCCCTCTGCCCAACAGAATAGAGGCAGTTCAGGGCTTCTAGGGACACGCAGCTCCTCACAGTCCTTCTCTAGCGCTTCCAAATTATAGCGCTTTCCAGGCAGGACAGTTCAGGTCAGGGCAGCAACAGTCTTGGAGTTTACAGCGCTTAGGTAGGCAAACCAGGGTTTCTAAGTAGGCTCCTCACGGAGGGGGGCGAACAGTTCCACAGCCAGCCCCAGGGGCACACTCCTCACCTCCTGGGGGGTTCAAGCCCACAGCATTCCTCCTCTTCTGGGTACCTTTTTCCCTCAGCGCTGGCGTAGTCCAAGGTCACACAGCGTCAGGGACCTATGAAGAGTCCTCCCTTGTCAGGGGCCCATGGGGACAGCAGCGGGGGGGGTTTATAGGGGTGCAGGGCCCAGCTCACAGGTCCATGTGGCGGTAGCACCTCACAGCAGGTCCCCCTCCCTTCCTTGTCCCAGCGCTGACTGACTCTCTGGTGACACTTCACCCTCTTTATACCCTCCTCCCAGGCAATGCCAGGACCTTCTAGAATGTTGGCACATCTAGCCTAAACTGGTTCTAGGGGAGGGGGTGAGCACCCTGGGTGCCAGGCTTTCCCTCCAAAACTAGGGGTAGCTGGGTAATATAATCTAGACTGCTGACCTATGTCAGTCCAGTGGCAAAACCCATGGCCATGGCATCCATTTTAAAAACAATACATTTCAGTCAGGTACATTTCCAAAATGGGGGTGCAGTTTTAAAATGGGGGATTTTACAAGTGCTCACATTATGTCAGGTAATTACATTTTCACAAGGTGTCTCACACCACTCATGGCCTATACAGGTTTAATCCCATGGGGGAGACATTCAAGTTAGGGGGTCAAAAGCGAAAAATTTTGGGGGGAAAAGGCCAAGTCCAACACATCATATGATAGCTTTTCCCACCATGAAAAAAAGTTCCAAATCTAAATGCCCATGTGACAATATATCCAAACAAAGTTGCTGCCATTTTTTATTATTTTGTAAATTGTATCTCTTTTTAAGAAAGTTTTACCTGAAGCCTATCCTTTTAAAGTATAATATTCGATCTACTACAAATGCAATGAAGTTAATGTGTTCGTTGGAAAGCCCAGATATTTGCTTCCATGTAGCAATTTATATACTAAAGTGCATAGCTGCTAGGAAATCTGTAGTATTATGAGCTTTCCTCCTGTTGATTCTATTATTTAATAGCACAACAGCTCTTTATGAGCCTTTATTGACTGTATCTATTATGCCTGGAATGTCATTTTTGCAAACACTTAATTTTAACGCACTTGACACTTTCCTTTTACAAATTTAATATGAATTACAAATTGTTGGCATATGACACTTTATTGCTAAATTTGCACATTCCTTCTTAGCCCATTGTTATCACAGGAAATCTGCAATATATGCAAATTATTTTTTGAAGTTGCTGTACAGCACTATTGCAAATTATATAGTCTGGATTGCATAGGACACTTTATTGCGAAATTTGCACATATCGTACTTTTTAGGGCACTAGTCACTTTCGAAATTAGTATGATAAGCGAATAACTAAAGATATCACATACTGATAGTTGTACATTATGTAGTTTAGATCTAAGTTTGTATGATACTATTTACTAAAGGCATGTACAAATTTACTGTGAAGTTAAGTATTATTGATGTATTTAATAAGGACTGACAATAATAATGATGTTGTTGTATTTTTATGACTGCCTATATGTTTTTGCTTTGCAAACCGAATACGCTTTTTGACTTGAGTTGTAGGCTCCGTACCAATACATGGACTGTTGGTTTAAACCATGGGTACTCACAAACTTTCTCTCGGGGGCCAAATTTACAGTGTGGTTTGTGCCCGAGGGCCGCACCGGTGGGGGCGGAGTCAGTGGGGGAGGGGGCGGGGCTAGAGCAAAAAAAAAACTGTGACCATAAGGTTGAACTCAAGTCCCTGCAGCAGACGCCTTCGTCCACTGAGCTACCAGACCTGGCATACACACCTCTCTCTCTCTCTCTCTCCGTCTCCCTCCCTCTATCTCTCTCTCTCTGCCTCCCTCCATCCCTCTATCTCCCTCTCTCCCTCCTGGTCTCCCTCTGTCTCAATCACTCTGACTGTCTCACTCCCTCTCTCTCCCTCATTCTGACTGTCTCACTCCCTCTCCCTCTCTCCTTCCCTCTCGCTCCTTCCCTCTCCCTCCCCTTCCTTCTCCCTCCCTTTCCTTCTCCCTCCCTCTTCCTCCCTCTCCCTTCCTCTCCTTCCCTCCCTAACACTCACTCCCCTTCCCTTCCCCTCACTTCCCTTCTCCCTATTCCCCCTCTCCCTCCCTCACTCCCCTTCCCTCTCCCTCCCCTCTCTCCCTCCCTCCCCTTCCCTCCCCTTCCTTCTCTCTCTCCCTCCCTCCCCTTCCCTCTCTCCCTCCCTCCCCTTCCCTCTCTCCCTCCCTCCCCTTCCCTCCCTCACTCACCCCCCCTTCCCTCACTCACCCCCCTTCCCTCACTCACCCCCTTCCCTCACTCACCCCCCTTCCCTCACTCACCCCCCTTCCCTCACTCCCGTCCCTTCCCTCACTCCCGTCCCTTCCCTCACTCCCGTCCCTTCCCTCACTCACTGACTCCTCACTCCCTCCCCTTCCCTCACTCCCTCCCCTTCCCTCACTCCCTCCCCTTCCCTCACTCCCGTCCCTTCCCTCACTCCCGTCCCTTCCCTCACTCCCCTTCCCTCACTCCCCTTCCCTCACTCCCCTTCCCTCACTCCCCTTCCCTCACTCCCTTATCCCTCCCTTATCCCCTCCCTCACTCCCCCTTCCCTCACTAGCTTCCCTCACTCCCCTTTCCTCACTAGCTTCCCTCACTCCCCTTCCCTCACTCAGTCTCCCTCACCGCATCTCCCTCCCTCTGTCGCCCTCCTCCCTCTGTCGCCCTCCTCCCTCTGTCGCCCTCCTCCCTCTGTCGCCCTCCTCCCTCTGTCGCCCTCCTCCCTCTGTCGCCCTCCTCCCTCTGTCGCCCTCCTCCCTCTGTCGCCCTCCTCCCTCTGTCGCCCTCCTCCCTCTGTCGCCCTCCTCCCTCTGTCGCCCTCCTCCCTCTGTCGCCCTCCTCCCTCTGTCGCCCTCCTCCCTCTGTCGCCCTCCTCCCTCTGTCGCCCTCCTCCCTCTGTCGCCCTCCTCCCTCTGTCGCCCTCCTCCCTCTGTCGCCCTCCTCCCTCTGTCGCCCTCCTCCCTCTGTCGCCCTCCTCCCTCTGTCGCCCTCCTCCCTCTGTCGCCCTCCTCCCTCTGTCGCCCTCCTCCCTCTGTCGCCCTCCTCCCTCTGACTGTCTCACTCCCTCTGTCGCCCTCCTCCCTCTGTCGCCCTCCTCCCTCTGACTGTCTCACTCCCTCTGACTGTCTCCCTCGCTCCTTCCCTCTCGCTCCTTCCCTCTCGCTCCTTCCCTCTCGCTCCTTCCCTCTCGCTCCTTCCCTCTCGCTCCTTCCCTCTCGCTCCTTCCATCTCGCTCCTTCCCTCTCCCTCCCCTTCCTTCTCCCTCCCTTTCCTTCTCCCTCCCTCTTCCTCCCTCTCCCTTCCTCTCCTTCCCTCCCTAACACTCACTCCCCTTCCCTTCCCCTCACTTCCCTTCTCCCTATTCCCCCTCTCCCTCCCTCACTCCCCTTCCCTCTCCCTCCCCTCTCTCCCTCCCTCCCCTTCCCTCCCCTTCCTTCTCTCTCTCCCTCCCTCCCCTTCCCTCTCTCCCTCCCCTTCCCTCTCTCCCTCCCTCCCCTTCCCTCCCTCACTCACCCCCCCTTCCCTCACTCACCCCCCTTCCCTCACTCACCCCCCTTCCCTCACTCACCCCCCTTCCCTCACTCACCCCCCCTTCCCTCACTCACCCCCCCTTCCCTCTCACCCCCCCTTCCCTCTCACCCCCCCTTCCCTCTCACCCCCCTTCCCTCACTCACCCCCCTTCCCTCACTCACCCCCCTTCCCTCACTCACCCCCCTTCCCTCACTCACCCCCTTCCCTCACTCACCCCCCTTCCCTCACTCACCCCCTTCCCTCACTCACCCCCCTTCCCTCTCACCCCCCCTTCCCTCTCACCCCCCTTCCCTCACTCACCCCCCTTCCCTCACTCACCCCCCTTCCCTCACTCACCCCCCTTCCCTCACTCACCCCCTTCCCTCACTCACCCCCTTCCCTTCCCTCACTCCCTTCCCTTACTCCCTTACTCCCTCACTCCCCTTCCCTCCCACCCCTCCCCTCACTCCCCTTCCCTCCCACCCCTCCCTTCCCTCCCACCCCTCCCCTTCCCTCCCACCCCTCCCCTTCCCTCCCACCCCTCCCCTCACCCCCTTCCCTCCCACCCCTCCCCTCACCCCCTTCCCTCCCACCCCTCCCCTCACCCCCTTCCCTCCCACCCCTCCCCTCACCCCCTTCCCTCCCACCCCTCCCTCACCCCCTCCCCTGACTCCCCTCCCCTGACTCCCCTCCCCTGACTCCCCTCCCCTGACTCCCCTCCCCTGACTCCCCTCCCCTGACTCCCCTCCCCTGACTCCCCTCCCCTGACTCCCCTCCCCTGACTCCCCTCCCCTGACTCCCCTCCCCTGACTCCCCTCCCCTGACTCCCCTCCCCTGACTCCCCTCCCCTGACTCCCCTCCCCTGACTCCCCTCCCCTGACTCCCCTCCCCTGACTCCCCTCCCCCCCCCCACTCGGTCCCTCCCCCCACTCGGTCCCTCCCCCCACTCGGTCCCTCCCCCCACTCGGTCCCTTCCCTCACTCGGTCCCTTCCCTCACTCGGTCCCTTCCCTCACTCGGTCCCTTCCCTCACTCGGTCCCTTCCCTCACTCGGTCCCTTCCCTCACTCGGTCCCTTCCCTCACTCGGTCCCTTCCCTCACTCGGTCCCTTCCCTCACTCGGTCCCTTCCCTCACTCGGTCCCTTCCCTCACTCGGTCCCTTCCCTCACTCGGTCCCTTCCCTCACTCGGTCCCTTCCCTCACTCGGTCCCTTCCCTCACTCGGTCCCTTCCCTCACTCGGTCCCTTCCCTCACTCGGTCCCTTCCCTCACTCGGTCCCTTCCCTCACTCGGTCCCTTCCCTCACTCGGTCCCTTCCCTCACTCGGTCCCTTCCCTCACTCGGTCCCTTCCCTCACTCGGTCCCTTCCCTCACTCGGTCCCTTCCCTCACTCGGTCCCTTCCCTCACTCGGTCCCTTCCCTCACTCGGTCCCTTCCCTCACTCGGTCCCTTCCCTCACTCGGTCCCTTCCCTCACTCGGTCCCTTCCCTCACTCGGTCCCTTCCCTCACTCGGTCCCTTCCCTCACTCGGTCCCTTCCCTCACTCGGTCCCTTCCCTCACTCGGTCCCTTCCCTCACTCGGTCCCTTCCCTCACTCGGTCCCTTCCCTCACTCGGTCCCTTCCCTCACTCGGTCCCTTCCCTCACTCGGTCCCTTCCCTCACTCGGTCCCTTCCCTCACTCGGTCCCTTCCCTCACTCGGTCCCTTCCCTCACTCGGTCCCTTCCCTCACTCGGTCCCTTCCCTCACTCGGTCCCTTCCCTCACTCGGTCCCTTCCCTCACTCGGTCCCTTCCCTCACTCGGTCCCTTCCCTCACTCGGTCCCTTCCCTCACTCGGTCCCTTCCCTCACTCGGTCCCTTCCCTCACTCGGTCCCTTCCCTCACTCGGTCCCTTCCCTCACTCGGTCCCTTCCCTCACTCCCTCCCTTCCCTCACTCCCTCCCTTCCCTCACTCACTGACTCCTCACTCACTCCCTCCCCTTCCCTCACTCCCTTCCCTCACTCCCTCCCCTTCCCTCACTCCCTCCCCTTCCCTCACTCCCTCCCTTCTCTCACTCCCTCCCTTCCCTCACTCACTGACTCCTCACTCACTCCCTCCCCTTCCCTCACTCCCTTCCCTCACTCCCTCCCCTTCCCTCACTCCCTCCCCTTCCCTCACTCCCCTTCCCTCACTCCCCTTCCCTCACTCCCCTTCCCTCACTCCCTTATCCCTCCCTTATCCCCTCCCTCACTCCCCCTTCCCTCACTAGCTTCCCTCACTCCCCTTTCCTCACTAGCTTCCCTCACTCCCCTTCCCTCACTCAGTCTCCCTCACCGCATCTCCCTCCCTCTGTCGCCCTCCTCCCTCTGTCGCCCTCCTCCCTCTGTCGCCCTCCTCCCTCTGTCGCCCTCCTCCCTCTGTCGCCCTCCTCCCTCTGTCGCCCTCCTCCCTCTGTCGCCCTCCTCCCTCTGTCGCCCTCCTCCCTCTGTCGCCCTCCTCCCTCTGTCGCCCTCCTCCCTCTGTCGCCCTCCTCCCTCTGTCGCCCTCCTCCCTCTGTCGCCCTCCTCCCTCTGTCGCCCTCCTCCCTCTGTCGCCCTCCTCCCTCTGTCGCCCTCCTCCCTCTGTCGCCCTCCTCCCTCTGTCGCCCTCCTCCCTCTGTCGCCCTCCTCCCTCTGTCGCCCTCCTCCCTCTGTCGCCCTCCTCCCTCTGTCGCCCTCCTCCCTCTGTCGCCCTCCTCCCTCTGTCGCCCTCCTCCCTCTGTCGCCCTCCTCCCTCTGTCGCCCTCCTCCCTCTGTCGCCCTCCTCCCTCTGTCGCCCTCCTCCCTCTTTTCTGTCTGTGTCCCTTTTTAGGTCTCGCCTGTCGATGCGCATGCGCATCGAGCAAGCGAGACTATAGGGGCTCATCCAGACTTTATCTAACTTGCAAGGAATCGTGGCGATTCCTTGCAGTGCCCGTGACTTTTAAGCTCAATGCGCATGTGCATTGAGCTTAAAAGCGCGTGCACATGCCCCCAGCCGCCTGCCTTGCCTACTCTCTCTCACAGCCTCCCCCAGCTCCGCCCCCTCACTACTTGATTGCACGGCCGCTAGGCCGTGCCTCCCCTACTCTCCTCCCCCCTCCTCCTCTCCTCCCCTGCCTGCCTGCCGCTAGGCCGTGCCTCCCCTACTCTCCTCCCCCCTCCTCCTCCTACTGCCGTGTCGCACCTCTCCCCTCTCCGCCCCCTCCCCTGCCAGCCGTGTTACGGTGAAAGGCTTGTTTGTTTATTTTACCCGCCGTGTCTCTGCTGCTTCCCCCTGTCCTGTCTCTCCTCCTCTCCCTCTCTATACCCTCCCCCTCCCCCCCACCACTCCCATCAAGTCCCTCTGGCCCTTCCCTCCTCGCCGGACCCCTCCTCCCCTGCCCCCTCCTCCCCTGCCCCCTCCACCCTTTCTTGTTGTTACTACGTAAATGGTAGTCTGCCAGCACCGCCCATCCTAGGAACTCCAGCACAAGCTTCTCCTGCCTCCGCCCAGAACTGTAACCAAACACTCAGCACAAGCTTTTCCCAATTCAACTTCAGACCGCCCTCCGCTTCACTGCCCAGAACTGTGTCGGAAGTGCGGGTCGGTTTGTGGCATATTCACCTTCCACCTCTAGCAGTCGCAGCACTTCTTACAGAATTCTGCGAAGTCGCTAATGCATCCAGGTGTTTCTTTTTCTGCTCTTACCTGCACGTTTGTACAAAGTAGGCATAGGACAATTTGGTTTGTATCCAGGTGTTTATTTACGTTGACAACTTCCTGCCGCAGATCTTTCAGTACGTAAAGGAAAGCCCCTTAACCCTAGTTATCGTAAAATGCATATCTCGCCCACCCAGACCTCTCTGCTATTGGTAAGGCGCGTGTCAGGGTTCTCTTTGAGCTCTCTAAAACAAAACATGATAACATGCGCCCAACATAAACAAAGTCTACATGCTTTAACAAACAGGACTCAGGGATCCGGGGTCACACATACTCCAGCTGCCTTTTGTCTCCGGCCAGCATGTGTTTGTGGGGGCGGGGCGATAACCTCCTGTTATCTCACTGGCTGTGTCTTATAAAACATATACACGCACATTAACATTTAGAAACACCTGGTAGGGGCGTAAAACAAGGGATTTTTCATTTGCATGGACCGGCAAGCAGAGTCAGGAATAGAAGGGGTCGAATCAACAGAGAAATCGACACCATGTTTGGCTAAAAGGAATGTCTCACCTCACCATCACCCACCCTCAACCCCTCATCCTAACTCGCAATAACCCTCCCTCACCCTCACCCACTCTCACTCTCACTCACCCTCAACACCTCACTCACCCTCAACACCTCACTCACACTCAACTCCTCACTCACCCCCACCCTCACTCACCCTCAACACCTCACCCTCACACAGTGCAATAGGTCTCGTAGGATTTTTAGTTACAGCTTTTACAATTGTTTATTGCTTTTTTGATTTGTAATTCTTTAGCATTGGCAAAAAAAAATAAAAATGCAAAAGATTTACAACAAAAAACCCATAAACAATTCTAAATGCACTAACTCTAATGCTGCGAGACCTATTGCATTTCCAATGCTTGTTCTGTCTGTGTCCCTTTTTCTGTCTCCATTTCTCTGTTTCCCTTTCCCTCCCTCCCTCTGTCTCTGTCCCTCTACCTCCCTCTGTCACCCCACCCTGCCTGTGTGTCACCGGGCTGAGACAGCTTCCCCAGCCTGCTTCCCCAGCGCTCACAGACACACAGCCCCACCCGAGCACTTCACAGGTCATTAACAAGACCATTTGCATGTTAATGGGACTTTGTGTAATTCCACCTTCTTTTAGCGCCCCTGCAGCTCTATTCTGGCCTCGCCGGAATGATTGGCCCGGCCCCCACAGAGCAGCAGAGTGTTTGAAGACACTTTTTGAAACACGGGTACGATGTCTCATGGTCCGCGGGCCGCCACGGAAGGCTTGCCGGGCCGCTGCTGGCCCGCGGGCCGTACTATGAGTACCCTTGGTTTAAACAGTGATCTCTCAGGCTGTATGTCTTTTTGATTGTTGGGTCAAATGAGGATTCTTTGTGTGGTGGGATATTGTGAAATAAGATTTCAATTACTCCCAAGGGACGTTCCTTTTTGAGTGTATACTCCAAGTCATAAGCAACCCTCCCACCTCCCCGAACGAGCATTTATAGTACGTTAATGTGTTATTTACATCTTATATTCAGGTTGCTACAAGTTAGTACACCGTAAAAAAAGAAGTGACCTAACGGTCACCGGTGGTGCATGATGGGAGTAGAGGGGCTGCTGGAGGTCTTAAAAGGCACAGTGTCCAGGTTCTTGGAAGCCTTAAAGGCAAGGTGCCAGTTTTTATTACTGTACTGTGATGTTATTTATCTATGCAGCCTATGGCCCAACTGCCTGCTATTACCTGCTTTTTCATTTCAGAAAATAAAGGATTCTTGTATGGCACTATTACATTGTATGTTCTCTATTACAAGGTGTATTTGGGAGATTATTTTCATACAAGAGAAACCTATGTAATTTTGGCATTTTGCCGTATTGGAACAATTTTAGTCTGCACATATATATGTGTATATGTATGTGTATGTACAGGTATGTATGTGTATGTATATATGTACCCATTTGTGTGTGTGTTAGTATGTATGTGTGTATATACATTTATTATACATACAAATATGTATAATATATGTTTCGGAAGTGTTTTACACTTGTGGACCCGAGCATACACATATATATGTATATTTCTATGTGCTCCGGGATCCCGCACGTGGGCAGGGATTATTAAATGTTTGACTTTGAGGAGTATAGCCCTGGAAGTGAACTAGGATTACAGGTAAGTAACTTATACATCTGTGTCATAGGCTATAATGGCAATGACAAGTCAGTTTAATAGCCTATCTGTGTCCTATGGCCAAACTTGAACTATAACTAATCAGGCGACAGCACCCTCTAGAACACTCCCAACAGAGGCTGAGTCACTCAGATTTTCTACCGCTAGTTGTGTGAAGGGAATTTCCCTACTCTCTGCTCAGTTTTTTTTTCTTTAGAGTTGCAGATTTATCTACAGCTACTATGTCTGATACTTCTAAGAAATGTCTCTTCAGATCTTGCAAAACACCTGTGGAAAGAAAAGGCTACATGTGGAAGATACACATAAGAACTGTCTTTACTGCCCTTACCCTCAACATCAGGTAAACAAGTCCAAAATAATATGTTGCACTTTTTCCTTCAAGAACTTAAAGGACAGGGAGGGAAGACGACTTCTTTGACTACAGAAGCCTAAAACTCTGAAATCCATCACTTCTGAGGAAGATCGTGATAAGTCTGCGAGAGCCCATAAATGGTCAAGATCATCTGACCAAGGGACATAGGAGGACGGCAGGAAGTCCATAAAAACTCAACATAAAGACCCTCTGTGGAGATGAATTTTGTTTTCTCATCTCTAAGGAGGCCTCCTTGCAGCCCCCTAATCCATCTATAAACACAAGGAAACTGCTGTGTTCTTCCTCATCTGAGGAGTAAAAATCCCCTCAGAGCCCTGTATGATGACGACTTCTCCGTCCACACCAGTATCTACAACTGTCATCAACATCTAATCCGCCAGACCATCGTCCGCACAGACTATAGCAGTCAATGTGCCCATTTCTTCTATGAGGCTACTTTCATCAAAGGCATCGAAGACATCGACGGAGATAGTCGATAACTGCACCGACCATGGTGGCATCAAAATTCCTACGTCTATGCCAAAATTTACTTCAACTACCTCATCAATAGAACCATTGACAATGATAAAAATCACAAAGATCACCAAAACAGCTTTAAGTCCTGAGTTGACATCTCGTAGTTGGGTCTCACCTATTCCACCAAGTCACCTCTTAGACATAGAGGAATCTGACAACTGGCTTTTTGGGGCAGTACACAGCCCGTTCGAACTCAAGTTCAAATACCAGGACGACAACGAAGAAAGAGGGCAAACATTTTACCATCAAAACTATGCTCCTTCCAAGAGGCATTATGAATATTATCAATACCATCCTCATCCGCAGCCCAGGTATGATGAAGTTAAGTGAAGAAAGGAGTTATTGGTCCCGGTTGTGTCTGTCATAAAACAATAGGTTATTTAATAGGATCAGATGTCCAGAATGGGAAGCCCTTAACCCATTAATGTAGAAAGCTTTGGTTGTAGAGAACACAGCTGGTGATTTAATTTAGTTGTCAATCCTTTACCCTAATGGTTAACTGTTTAAAAAGGTCGTGAGTTATATCCAGCTTTTTGAAGATTTGTAGTTCTTTATCCCAAGTTGCTCGAGTAATCCAGGGGGTGAAGCAAGTGAAAATGTAGCCTTTGGCATTTTTAGGATTTTTTTTCCTATTGTACTAGTTATTCTTTTGATCAACAATGACAACACAAGTGAAAGTGCAGCCAAAACGTGTTTCGCTCCCTGGTCGCGCACAGACCTGGGGCTTTTTCAAAGCGCAGGTAGGGCGACCATTTATAAGCATGCCTACTTAGTTATGATAAGATCGCAGAGACCTCAACCTGGCTGCATATGCTGATACTACTTCTTTGTAAGCTCAGGACCACAGAATTTGCCCCTCTCTACTGCAAGGGACGGTTGATAGTTGCTTTTTCCTCACACAAGTGTGTCATAACTATATATGCGTGCTTACTACAGGACCATCCTTCCTACGCCTACAGAGCAACTTGGGAAAAAAACTACAAAACTTCAAAAAAACTTAATATAATTCATGACCTTTTCAAACAGTTACCCATTAGAGTAGAGGATTGACAACTAAATTCAATCATCAATAAATAACAATACTGGAGTATCTTACAGTTAAGTAACTTATTTTCTTTTCTGGCTCCCGGAGTGAGCAGGTAGTCGAGAAAAGGCTCAAATATGGTATGGGGTTTAATTTCAAGGAAGGCGCTAGAGAGAACCCTGGTTTGATTAACTGATGCCCTGTTCTTACGTCCAACCCCAGAATGTTTCTTTGAGTACCTATTTGATTCTGCAAGATGTATCCAGTACGATTATTTCTTTGAAACCGTGTTAGTAGTTGTGGAAGGTCTGGGTGTGTTTAAGTCTGCGTCAATAGAGCAGGGGCCGTAGCTGGGCCGTGTAGCCCGGCGGTGGGAGCCTCGTTTCCCATAGGAGTGGTACTAAGGAGGTGCTTTGGAGGTGGTTGACTAGGGCTCTTAAACAATTGTTCTCTGCTACTCTCAGTTAGACCATACTTGTGGCTATAGGTATAGAACACATTAGGTACCTTTCTTTTTGGACTCTCAAATAGATGGAGAATTCAGAATTATTGACCTGTATTTATTCTTTCATTGAAGATTCTTAAAGTTGGGCTGATTTTGGTGTCCTGCATTCAAACTGCAGAACAGGGTACCCCTTTAAACCTATCTTGGAATGCCTGCTCCACAAGAAAGACTAGAAAAGGCTTCATAAGAGTGGTTGTCCTCTATGCAGCGATTACTGTTGACTTCAGTGGATACCAAATCTGTGCAATATATCCATTGGATTTTGTTTTCCAACAGTGTTATAGTGCATTGTAAGAAATTGGATTGTGTGCTAAGGGACTACTCACCTCCAGGAATAATCACAACTCTTGTCAGGGTGAAGGTCACAAAATTGAAAACAAAAATCCCATACAGAATTTAGAAAAATATTATAAATTCAATAAACAAAATGTCACCAAAATGACAAACATTCGATATGAGGAACACAAGATATGAGTTTTTAAAGTTTTAAGTAGAAATGGTACCAAAAAGTATTAAGCGCCAATAATAGTCAGTGGTCAGGTAGACCTGGACCTAGGCATATTTTGAGACTGCCTGGGATGAATGGATGGAGGGTGGGTGGCATACTCCAACCAGGTTTATCCTTGTCAAACATTTTCCCTTCTAACTGTAGAAGTACACTTCTGAAGCCCTGCAGGAACTCAATGGAGACACTTAGAAACTCAGTCACTTAGCGACTCATAGGGTGTTTGGCAGTTCAAGCAGGTGCCAGTTGGCATTGGTGAGCTCAGTACTTCCAGGAAAAATCCTCTTTTAGCTTGGTGTATCTATGTAGCTTGGCCTATCCGCTGTAGCTTGCTGAAGCCCCTGTAGTTTGCTGTAGCATGAATAGCAGGTATTCAATTGATCCTTGGAGTCCACTTCTTCGGCCTTGGTATAAAAGGGAGCAGGTCCAGTCCTTCAGGGCTCCTCTTAGTTCGCAGACAGCAGGTCCAGTCCTTTTCTACTCTTCTGCAGGCCCAAAATGTTTTCTGTTGTGAGTGCCTGGAGGTGCCACATGTATAACTGACACTAGATAGTGGGTGGTAATGACTCCTGGACATGCACTAACCTATGGGATAATCATTTTCAAGATGGCGAAAATCATACGCCACACTAAACTTTGGCACTGAGGGCGGGGTTTATGTGGGGAGTGTATTATGGTAATCTTAGTGTCTTCTTCCATCTAAAACTAGGTTCCAGTTTGAGGCAGCTACAGTGCCCGCAATAAACAGCAAGACAAAAGTCTGGATGGACCAAGGCAGGGTCCTCCAACAACCAAATGGTGTATCCACAAGAAGAGTATTTGCATCCTGTTCTGTCCCCTTTCTAATGTGCCCCAAGTGTATTATGTGAACCCAACTGATCTGTTGGGCAGCATTTCACCCTCGCAGAATTCTGACACTAAATTGTTGAAAATTATGCCCCCCACTACATATTCGTGGTAGCTCAGTGCAGTCATCTCTGCGCCTTCAAGTCAGCTGATTGTTTGCTGCTTGGAGGCATTTCACACCCAATGAAGGCTGATTACTTTCTGGGAGCTGGCAGATTCTTATGTCAATAAGCCTTCTCACAGTTCAGACAGGTAAAGGGCAAGTTTCTAAAGATTACTTTCCTTCAAATGTATTAAAAATACGGCTTAACCACTGGTAATCATTTTTACTAACTGTTACATATATATTTTTCTTGCTGTATCTTTTCCGGAGATACAGGATTAATATTTTAATCTGAACTCTGGAATTCTGCATAGGAAAGCTAGTCCTGCCACAGTGAAAATAGCTTTTGGGTTCTAATCACTGTAAGGACGTGTTCACATCAAATTCCTACCATGCACCTTGCCTTCCGGGCTACAAGACCAATTTAGGGGTGACATTAAAATGTACTTGTCAAATGGGTATATTTTGACAGGCCACTGCATTACTTAACACCTTGGCTGCTTGAGTTGATCTTCTGCTGTGCTGAAGGTCAATAGAAATGGGTGTGGTCATGACGAGCTCAGCTCATCATCAGCACACGAGCACTGTGCTGCATGACGAGCTGCTGAGCTCGTCATGAGCATGTGTAGGAGAGTAGGGTCTGCAATCCTATGATCACCCAGATTTTTGCTTTTTGCTGCACTGGTTTACGACTTTCCCTGGCTGTGGGCCTGCTAATCAGACCCACAGCCTAGCTGTTCTCTCTATCCAAATTGTACTCAGGTACTGAATTGGCACTGGGCCCTCTCCAAGTCCCTGTACCCAGGGCTGAGGTGTACCCAGAAGTCTCCCAGGGGCTGAAGCATGTATTATGCCACCCCTGGGCTGACTAACTAAACTGACACAACTGGCTGCACGACAGCTGGGGCAAGGTGGTGTACTCACCCTTTGCTTTAGATATAGTATACCTATATCTAACCCTAAAATGGACACACAGATCTCCTATCAGTCACTCCTATGGCAGGCCTTAACAATCCTGAAGGCAGAGTGCTTGGAATCGTGTGAGATGGTGCTCTGGCATGAGCTGAGCCTGTCTGCGGCTTTCGGGATCCATCCCTTAGCCGTTTCCATGATATCGCATACCATATACTCTTAAGTGCATTATAATCCTCGCGGTTATATGCCAACTCTGGTATCGCTTTATCAAAACATGTCGAGTAAGGTGTCATACGAATTGGAATACTAACCCCTCGCCAATTCTGGCGACGGGGTTAGCATTCCACCCTTCTAGAGGGACACGACATGTATGTAACCCCTAACCCCGGTTAAAGTCAGACAGAGCCTTAGCATCCACAAAATGGATGCTGCCACCGAGACACAAGTCTGCCCTCCTGCTGCTGGGAGTCCTCCCAGAGCAGGAGATAAGGACAAAGGGTTTCCTGCCAGGGGCGGTGCCAGCACCGTCCCAGACAGGGTTTTGTGTATTGTAGGTAGGCAGGGCTTTAGAGGAAGGTGACTGCACGTGGCACCCCGGTGCTCACTGTGCATAGGCTGGCTGGAACCAGTTCCAGGGTCACTCCAGACCCTGTGCTGGGGAAAAGCCCGCCAAGGAAGTGGGTGTAACCACCCCCCTCCTAGTCCCACCCCTAGGGCAGGACTTAGTCGCGTGCCAGCCCCTTTTTACAGGATAAAGGTAGGAACTGGCCCCCTTCCAAATCAGATCATCTTTGAATCCTGAAACTACTTTCCACGAAAGGAACTCAAGACTTCTTCCTAAGATTTCTCCCTTGTGACTAAGGAGTAGTCACCCTGCATCCGCAGGCACCATCTTAAGAACACTGCGGTCTGCTGCAAGTCTCTCCTCCGGATCAAGACTGCCCAGCTCGACGAGAACCGGCTTCCCTGGCACCTCTGACCTCTACCTGCATCATCAGTCACGCTGAGATTCGTGGGTGTGACGAGACCTCGAGGGACCGGCCATCTTCAAGACTGCACGACTTCTTTCCAGCAAGCCCGCCGAGTAATTTCCTGGTGAGTGCTTTGGGGTCCGAGAAGCCCCGACCCTGAGCAGCTCCAGCACCGAAGTGCAGCCTCCCAGCATCTCCACGATCTGCGTGGGGCCCTTCTGCTTTTTGCTGCTCACCGCGTTGTTTGGCTACTAGCCCGCTGGCTTGTGGCCTTCTGAACGACGCCCGACGACATTTCTGCTGCTGGTCTGGTTGCTCCAGGCTGGCCCTTGCTCCCTTCCAAAAGAGGAGCACCCCGGACCCTCCTGGTCCACTCAAGACGCCATTTTGAGTCCACCGCGTGGGCTTGAATTAGCCAAGGCTTGTTGCCCAATCCGGGGTAACTTCGACGCCGACAGCTTCATCCATCGTGGGACAGCTCGCCTCTCCATCCTGGTCGCCGACAACGCCTCCTGGTCCGTGAGATCTGCAGAGCCAGCGTCGCCCACTCACCTAGTCGAGGTGACTTCGCCCGGTGCCATCCTGGTGCCCACTTAATCACTGACTAGTGATTCAAGAACTTGGTCCCCTCTGCTTTCAGGTTTTCTTCTTCCTTGATCCAGGCTTGGATCCATCGAACTTTTCTTCACTGGTCGCCTGCCAGCAACTTCCTTCTTCCAGGCTCCTGGTCCGGCAACGAGATCCCCGACGTCTTTTCAGGCCTATGCAGCTGCAGCCCCTGGGCTAGGTAACTTCGGCACTTCGGTGTCCCAGCATAGCCTCACTATCCTAGGGTCAGGATCCACTGTCGTTTTCTTCCTACCAGGTCGGGTTCGCCCGTGAACACTAACTTTGCCTTTACTAGCTTCCATAGACTTTGTCCCGCATCCCGCGTGAGAGTGCACACTCTGCACCCGAGTCCCCTAGGTCTCCTAGAAGTAATCTAACGATTCTATAGTCAAGTCCTAGCGATTCCAAAGCCTATTAGTACTGTACTTACCTGCTAGTAATTTTGCATTCCACTTTTTAAGTATATGGTTTTTCGTGCCCCTCGGGCATTTGTGTATAACGTGCTAACTTAAGTATTTTCGTAAGAGTTTTGTTGTGTGCCTAGCACCCTGTCCTCATAAAGAGTACAGGGTTGTTGTGATTCTAATAAATACATTGTTTATTTTCATAACACTTGTGTGGTGTCCTTTCACTGGGTGTTCAAGGGGTAATGTGATGGTAAAACAGCTGGCTTAACACGCCCTCTAGAGTCTTAGCCTTAGACTGCTCGTATCCATGCTACTAGGATAGCTGGTCTATAAGGTTGACTTACAACCAATCATCAATAAGGGTTGTTTGGACTGATATATAGTGATCACTAGAATAGTGAACACTGCACATCAGGCCAACTTCTCACAGCATGGAAGGAGTTAAACCATTAGTTAGGCTACAAAGGTAGGCCAGAAGCTATGTTTGCACTGCTTCTTTAGTGGATGGTATAATTAGGTGCTGCAGTCTACTAGTAATATTAAATCTTCCTAGCTCTTGAGTACATATTTTACAATATACACGTGTTTGCACTACGCAGTTGGAAGGAGGTAAGGAACCACACAGCAAGCAAGGAGCTCGCTGGTGTTTGATAAGGTCGCAGACTTTGCTGCAGGCTTATCAGGAAACTTTTGTTGACTGGCCGCCATTTGAGAGTCCCTAGTGACAGCACAGGAGGAGTGGGAGCGGACAACAGGCTTTGTAGGAGACCTCTGCTGATTGCCCACCTTCCTGTTTACCTGCTTGCCTACTGTGAGGCACCACTGGCAGCTGGAGTGGGCAAGGAAAATACATGAGGGAAGTTTACAATATATTTACTGAAACTATTATAGACTATTGTGCAAGCAAGTGGGCTGCGATTAGTAGGTGAATACAGCTGAGCAACGTAATCAACATAACTAGCAGGCTGTAAACAATAAGCAACCCGATCATGGCAACTAATTTATTTAAGTATTCCCCACTATGTGCGCATAGGGATATATTCGTGATATCTGGGATTAGCGACAAACCCCATTCCTGGTATGTGTAGTTAGGTAGACCCCATCATAGGTGTAAACTATATATCTGAAAGAGACCATTAGTTATGGATTCCTCACCTTGGAATTAACCCTAGGCGTCAGACTGGATCTGGAGAATTTTTCTTCAGCAGTACCCCCATGCGTCATTAGTTGGCTTCGGCCGACGCCTCGTTAGTCGGTGCCGTGGTTGCCGGAATGACGTTCCAGTATCTACTTTGATGCCTCCCCTGCACGCTTACCTCAGTTCCTTCATTTTTCGCGCCACCCAGCGCAGATCCGGAGAGAGCGGTACCTCGAGTCACCTTTTGACTCAATGTTTGCAACTTTTGTCTTTTTGAGTCGTTACGACTCCTGGTACACAGGGATGTCCTCTCGCCGTACCAGCTTCAAGCCTTGTGGCTCCTGCAACAAGATGATGTCGGTGACGGACCCCCATCTTGTGTGCCTCTGGTGCCTGGAGCGCGACCACAACCTGAAGTCGTGCTCTGACTGCTAGGACATGGCCCTCCTTGCAGGACAGTCCCGAAGCTTCTGGAGGCCCGGCAGTCGGCTCTGCGCCACTAGAGGTCCTGTACCAGGTCCATGGGAGGTTGTGGGACCGGTCGTGGAGCCATCACTACCATTCCTCGTCAAAGTCTTTTTCTTCAGGTTAATCCAAGCACAAAAAGATGGTGAAAAAGCACTGTCACTTTTTGCATTCTCCCGTCCGTCGGCTGATGCGACGCGCGGAGACTGTTGGGTTGACTCCGAGCCACCCTCCCTTTCCGGGAGCCGGAGCGACCCCGTACAACTTCATAGCTATTACGAAGTACTCCATTATATTTTTGGGCTGCCAGACTCTGCCGGCAGGGCCGGAATGGCTCGTCCAGGCACCGGGCAATCCCCCGGTAGGCTGGATGGGGTAGGGGGCCGGTTTAGTGCCAGGGAGGCCGGTTTGGAATTGGACCCTGGCGACGTGACCGACCCGATTTAGTTTAGTATAGCAGCTAAATCTGCTGCATAATTAATGCAATGTGCTTAACGCAGGCAGTATTCCCTGTGTAATTAAATATATAAATGCGCCTGCTGCTGCTCAGGCAGACCATGGCACGCACAGCGCGCAGATATCTCCCGGCCCCTGCGTCTGCGCACGGCCAGAAAGCCGAGGTGTAGTTCACCCCTGAGGGTGGGGTCTGGATTTTAAGATCATGCGCATTGGGGCCGGGCTCGAGCTTGTGATCAGAGGCAGAGACGAGTCAACAGAGAAAAAGAGCGAGGCACGAACTTCATTTATTTCTAGCCCCTTGGACCCCCGTTTGCAGGTGAGTCTACTCAGGACCGTCCGGTCCAGTCCTTTAAGTTGCAATGCATGCTGTGAGTGTCAGCCAGGCCTGCATGCTGTTGTAATCAGGATTCATCATGGGGCAGGGCACTGTCGGGGCTTGGGCGCTGGTCCGGATTCGAATTCAAAATTAAAAGCAAAAGGCCTGGTTAGGGCTGTGATCGGGACGGGCAGGGCAGGGGCAGTGCTGCTTCTCACTCTCTTTCTGCTCCTTTCTTTGATTTGCTTCCCTGTGAAATGGATCCCAAAAATGAAAGACTTTTGCTGGAAATGTCGTATTTTTCTGACATTTTAATTCCAAACTGCAGCATAAATTTCTATTTAGAACTTGAAAATGGTTATGGTTTGCCCACTTAATTCCTTGTTTTCGTATTGGAACACTCTTCCAGAAAAGCGAAAATAAGTATTTTTTGTAGATAATATTAATAGTCACCAGTGGTTCGATGGAGCAAAGATCTGTTCAAAGCAATTTGTGATTGGGGCAAGCAGGCCCCTCATGTCGGAGTTCCCGAATCTTTCTTTATTCTATTTCATGCTCTATATCTTTGCCCTCCCACTCACTCTGGTGTGGGCTGCTATGTACAATTTTGTTATATAGCTGGTATTAAATAATCCATCATGAGGTTATGTGTAGGTTGCAGGCCTTTATTTCTTTCCTATTTTTTTCTTATTGACTAGTGCTCGTTGTTGTTTGTTTTTATAAAAATCAGTCAAAAGACAAAATTCGCTGGGTGGGACATATGGCCAAGCTCAAGGCCGGAATGGGAACTGGGAATCTATTGATTTATGGGTGGCGTGCTGGCACTGTAGTGTCTGGGCAGTGGGCCTGCCTTGGGGGCAGTGGTGCGACTCTTGAATGGGCTGGGGCTGGCCTGAAATTTTAAAACCAAAAGGGGCCTAAGGAAGGAAGGGGCAAGGGGGCTTCTAGGGCCCAGCCCGGTTCCGCAGCACAGTGACACCACACTGGTTTATGTTTGTTGTTGCTTGCTTAATTTGAAAGTAAGCAGCAGGGAGTGAGGTGGTGACTGGCCTCAGGCCTGGCACTGCAGCCAGCACGGGGTTAAGATTATCGCCTACTGCCTGACACTGAAAGCCCAGGACTGAGTGACTGTGCAGCGCTGATTGACCGTCTAGTTCACGGTGCTGGTTTGCATCCCCTGTCTCTTTCCTCTCCTTTCTTTTATTTGCTTCCCTGTGAAATGGATCCAAAAAAGAAAAACACGTTTGCTTGCAATATCGTATTTTTCTGTTATTTTAATTCCAAGGTGCAGCATCAGGAATAAAAGGTTAAAACTATGATAAAATAACTAAAAGCAAGGCAGAGCGGTAGCAAACTGTCCAGATTGATTTTATTTGCACCCAAACACAATAGCGTCACTTTTACAGAGTTTGCCAGTGAAGCGCTAATTTTGTTTTCTTGTCTTGGTATTCCCTGGGCTTGCAATTGTTGCACCAATCCTGGAGGTACTGCAATGTGTGGATTGGAAAACAAAATGTGTGCTGCGGCTCTGCATCCAGGGATGTGGTCTTTTTACCATACTGCTTATGTTTTGTAAGGATATAAGCATGGACATTGAAATGGGTCCATTCAGGGCCCTGTAGTCATGCCCTCAACTTTTCAGGCAAAATCACTCACTGATTTCTGAATAGTGAGTGTAAAAGCTCTAAGCTAACCATGTTGTTCCTGCTTTCATTTCACATGGTTTGCTAATTTTGCATTCCCTATGAGTGTTTGCTTTTTTAGGATGTTACTTTTTTTTGTAGGCCACATATTGCTCTTGTTGTCTAGTGTCATTTAAATTAAGCTGCATCCAGGTGTTTATAGCCGGCAACAATTGGGTTGTAATTGAAGACAGTGGGAGTTTTTCTCAGTGGGGCTGTACGGTGTTCAGTGGGGGAGAGGATGTGACACTATGGCCAGAGCTTCTGAATTTGGAACTGGCGAACCAGGTTCAGCCTTAATAACCAGTCCATCAGACCACTCTCCCGAGGGAGCACAATCGTATGCTAGACCTTAGAAGGCTTTGCAAGACCTTAGAAGGCCTGGTGTGTTAGCACCAGCAGGTGGACCCTAGCAGGGGCAAGTGTGGTTTAACCTTCAAGGCTTGTCCACCACAATCCATACTGAAGTTCACCTCAGTCTTGCGGGCAGGCCTATGAAGCAGCACACCCTAGAACAACAGTGACTCTGTCACTGAGGTCACAGGACCCTTGAGAAGGGCCAGCACTAGGGCAGTTTAACCACTTGGCTGCTAAGGGGTGTGCATGTAGGTCCATTGACTTTCCATTGAAATCAATGGGCCCTACATGACGAGTTACCCTTGTCATTAGCACTGAAGGGGTTAACTGGTGTGACCGCACTGGGTGCTGACTTTGGGTGGAGGCATTATGCCTCCTTCCTGGCCTCCAGCAAACTTCAGCATCAATAAAAATATCATGATGACTCTGGTGTTTAATGTTCTTTCTCAAGAGAGATCAGAATTTTGTCTAGTGGACGTTTTGACTCATAGAAAGGTAGCTCAGAGGGTTAATGTGCCTTCTGCAAAGAACATGTACCATGTAGATCACAAAGTGCACATAATGTAAATTGGTCAGTGGGCGACTGCTTTTGTCAGCGAGACCGTATTGTTACTTGCAGTTAATAAGTTAAAATTCTAACATAAAACAATGAGCTATTAACTGTCATGTAAACTGCAAGGTATAAATTAGAGCATTATGTTTCCCCTCCCCACAGTCTTTGATTATCCTAAATGCTTCTGAGAGAGAGTGTGGTTATGGTGACTTGAGGGGCACTGTTAAAGGGTGGTAGTGGGAGGATCCATGGCAGAGGTGGTCATTGGGGGGCAATAACAAACATTAATGCACAGGGCACCACCAGTGCTAAGGCCGGCCCTGCCCTTGAAGGCTGTCAGCCTCACCCATAGGTACCTCCATTGGGGTTGTTTCAGAAGTAGTTACTGCAACTCATCAGGGATCGGCAATGCAGGATTTGGCTGCAGCGTAATGCAGTATGTTTTCTGATATTTTATTATTTTGGACATTTGTACACATGCTAACAGCATCTGGAAAGATTTGGCCTCATTAGTACCAGTGGAACATACAAATGCAGCAGTGAGAAAGGTGACCAGTCAACCTTTGCAATAAGCCATTCACTCCGCAGCAACACAAGTCACATTTTTATTAACTTTTGATACGTTTGAGCTTTAAACAATTCATTAGTTTAAATGGTTAGATCATGCAGCAGATCTTGCATTATGAGGCAAATAGGCAGAGCCATAATTATATAGAAAACATTTGCAAGATCCTCTATTAGCGGTTGGGCTTACTCATTGCACTCCCTCTCTACGCGCCGGACGGGGGCTGGTCTGGCAAAATTTGCCAGGGCTGCTTTCAGCTCCCAGTCCGGCCCTGCCTGCCGGCTCTTCCGGGATCCGCTTCGGCTCAGGCGCCGCAAGGCCCCTAGGTATCTAGTCCTCGACCTTGACACCTCCGGCGCCGAATCCAGTGGCACCACGTCCGCCCCCTCAGATGTTGGGTGTGTCCCCAACCGACGACCCTGTCCTCCCCCTCAATGTGGACACGGAGCTGGACCGACTCGGGACCAGTGCCGACTGATACGTTTGTATTCCTGTTCTCCCCTGGTGTTTCCTATTTCCCTGAGTGGCTACCAGAGGAGGGTGAAGAGGATTGGGATGGGTCTGTGGACCCTCTGGCAGACCAGTTGGAAGAACCGGACTGAGAGAGGAGTTGGGTGAGGCCAGTGGTCTGGACACTTTCCCAGACCTTGGCATGCTTTCTCCCCCTACCGTGGCTACGGAGGAGGGTGCGTCATACGCAGTGGTGTTGCGTAGGGCGAATGAGACCCTAAACCTCGAGCTTCCTATGGTGGCGGTCAGGACTAACCTACTGATAGAGGTGCTTCAACCGGCAGCGGCCTCTTCAGAGCCCCTGCTTCCGTCCCATGAGGCCCTCACGGACATCCTTTTGGGCACTTGGTCCAAGCCCAACACAGGGACTCCTGTGGATAGGATGATTGCCACTGCCCGGCACTGGGTGACCCCATTTACCTCTCTCAACACCCCACCCCTGTGAGCTTGGTGGTCCAAGCCTCCACCTATATGACCGCATTCTCTACTGCACCACATGATGGGGAATCCAGTCCACTATCGTCTCCTCTGCAGCAGCCTCCAAGCCCTCCTAGTCTGACCTTTTAGGGCCACTGTTCACCAGTGGGCGACAGGATTCATAATCACCTGCCCCACTGGCTCACCATCACTCTGGAGCGGTGGGTTTTACAGATAGTACGAGGGGCTACTCCCTCCCTTTCGAGACTTCCCCTCCATCCATGCCACCTCCAATTTAATTGCATGTTGGTGGATCACTTGGCTCTTCTCCAACACGAAGTTACGGCTCTCTTGGCCAGGGAAGCCATCAAGCGCGTTTCCCTGTCCCTGAAGTAGGGCATGGTTTCTATTCCCACTACTTTCTGGTGCCTAAGAAGGCCTGCGTCCTATCTTGGATCTCCGGAACGTCAACCGCTTATTCCAGGAGAAGTTCAGAATGTTGTCACTGGGTCAGGTCCTGTCCGCCCTTGACCCTGGTTCACGTTAGGCCACGAGCACTTTCAGTTTACCGTGCTCCCATTTGGTCTACCAGCGCCCCCACGGATGTTCATGAAAGTGATGGCGGTGGTCGCAGCTCATCTGCACAGATCAGGGGTTTCAGTCTTCCCCCTTCCCCCTATCTCTGACTGGCTGTTAAAGGAGGGCTCGCCCCAGGCTGTCTTCTCCCACCTCCAGACTACTTCCGTCCTCCTACATTTGCTTGGGTTCACCATCAACGTGGCAAAGTCACACCTGATCCCCTCTCAGAACCTCCTTTTCATCAGAGCGGTTCTGGACACAGCACAGTTTCGGGCTTATCCTTCCTAGCAGCATGTCCAGGATATTCGGGCTATGATTCCGATTTTTTAGCCTCTATCCCGGGTTTCGGTCAGAATGACCCTGAGGCTACTGGGCCTCATGGCCTCTTGCATCCTTCTGGTGAAGTATGCCAGGTGGCATATGCGGGCTCTGCAGCGAGACCTGAACTTCCATTGGGCAAAGAATCAGAGGAATCTTTACAATTGCGTCCAGATCTCGAAGGGCACTGCACACCAATTTCAGTGGTGCTTAACAAACCGGGATTGGGTCAACGGCAGATCCGATTCCCATCCCCTACCAGAGTTCACAGTGGTGACGGATGCATCACTTCTGGGATGGGGCAGCCACATGGGAGAGGCGGAGATCAGAGTCCGCTGGTCTACCTCGGAGTCTAGGCTCCATATCAGCCTTCTGGAGCTGTGGGTGATCCGTCTTGCACTAATGGGGCTGTATTTCACTGGATTTCCTTGCAACCTGCAGTTAAAAAGTTTCTCGGTCAGATGTTAATACTATATCTTTTTGGACAATAAGGCTCTGCGTTGGCTGAGCTTGTTAAAATTTGCCTTCATAGTTAGAATTGAAGGCCGTAATTTACTATCGGACATCGTATGCGTAGATTGAAAAAGCACATAATTGTAGCAGGTCACTATCTTGGAGAATATATGGTGTACCAGCCTTCATGCCGCAACAGTCTTTGTCACTTAACATTAAAGCGCTCCCATTTGAAAGGACAGTGATGAGGGGGAGATTTGAAAGGCTGATATTTCTTTTAGAAAACAGGCCAGATTCGCTACCGAAGCATTGGATTCATGGATGGTAACATGTTTACTATAAAGTAAGTGACCAACTGTAGTAAAGTGGGTTTCTGTTGCAGTAATCCCCCCTCCACCCCACACTTTTTGCCAGACTACTGATGCACTTTTACTTGGTGTGCCCTGGGTCCCTGCCAATCAGGTACCCAGGGCCTGTGTTCTTTCCCCAAAACAAAACCGATTGGCATCTCTGGCCACAGGTCAGCCCCTGGTAAATGGTACCACAGGTACCAACGGCTCTGTGACCAGAGAAGACCTCTAAGGGCTGCAGCACTTATTGTGCCACCCTTAGCGGTCCTGTACCACTACACTCACACACTGCCTTTGCAGGCTGCGTTTTTTGTTGCAGAACAAAGTGAAGAGTTGACATGCCTACAACCCACTGCCCTGGCATAGATCAGTCACCCCTCTAGATGGGTGCTCTATACCAGTGGTGAGGGTTCAGGTGCATGAGCCCTGTAACCTTGAAGTGTCTAAGTCCCTTCTTAGACCTTGTACGTGCAGTGCTGCCATTAAGAGTATATGGTGCTGGGAGTTTGTCATTACAAACTCCACAGCACCATAATGGCTACACTGAAAACTGAGATGTTTGGTATCAAACTTCTCAGCACATTAAACCCACTCTGATGCCAGTGTCGGATTTAATGAAAAATGCACACAGAGGGCATCTCAGAGATTCCCCCTGAAAACTAACCCACCTAGTGTCCCGACTGAGTGGCTGCTTAGGCTGCCATCAACAGACATGTATCTGGACCTCTGGGTCGAGAGCTGGCAGCTCTAGGGGGGCCTGAAGCAATGCACATCCTGGGACGAGGTTCCAAGCCTCCTCCCATAGATGGGCAGGGTTCAGGAAGGGGAAGCTTTAAAGGCTTGCCGCCTTTGTGAGCTTCTCCAGACAACTTGCTGCTTTCAGCGACTAGTCCCAACTGGTTCTGCCCCCCACTTTAGGTGGGGGAACATGTGGGAAAAACAAGTGAGTGAGTGAGTTGTGCCCACCTCTGCCAACTCCCACCTTAAGGTGGGGCAGGCGAGGTGAAGCACAACTCTGAGTCCCCGTTATCTTGAGGCTGGGGGAACCCACCCAACCAAGGACAGGTTCCTGCCCCCCTCTCACTGGAGGGTGGCAAGCTAGGGGGGTGTACCCACCCCAGGGAAGGGACCCATTGGTCCCTGCCCTTTATCTACCTGTAACACCCCTAAATATAGTATTAAGGGGGCACCCTGAATCTTGCTTCCTCAGATACAGCCTGACAACAAGAAGAAAAGGACCAAACAGCCGTGCAGCCAGCTGGCCCCAGCCCTACAGGCCTTTCTTCCCTCGAACCTGCACCTGCGAAATCCTGGTGTGTCCTGCAGCCAGCAACCTCGAAAACACCAGAGGACCTGCCTGCCTTCACTTCCAAAGACTGCTTCTCCTGTGAACACCTGTGAACACCGGATTTGTTCAACTGCAACCTCTGGCAGCAGCCGGTGACCGCGAATCCAGCCCACTCTGCACCCGTCAAACCCGGCACGAGCTCATGTGGAAAAAAACACCACGAGGAGGTCACCTCGGTGATCCTGAACCGAGTTCCGGCGACCCCTGACCTGCCTCAAGCCGATGCCTGCAGTCTAAATCCAGAAGGGCCCCTAACCGCGTCCAGGAGCTGATAAGAAGATCCGACCCCCTAAAGGCACCCCTGCACCAGACGCCCCACTGCCTTGTGTGCCCATACAGATGGTGCCTAATCAACCCCCAACTTCCTCTTAAAGTGGTGGTCGCACCCAGAAGTCCTTTGTCTCCCTGCCTGCAAAGCTTTTGCAAACCAGAGGTTCTCCATTGAAAACAATGAAGGCCGACGTCGTAACAACACTCTGCACCCGGCCGCCTCAGTGCCCCTGAGGCTGCACCTTTTGTGCTACTTTGTTTCCCCATTTGCCCTGACCTAAACCCTAGGAGCTTTGCTCCCTCAACCCAGTGGCCTGCTTGTTGCCAACAGCCACTAACCGGAAGCCTCCTACCCCCCCATTGAATAACATTGGGCCTCAACACTCTGCACCCGGCCGCCCTGGTGCCGCGGAGGGTGTAACAAGAGTGCATCACTGACCCTGGGGGACCCCTGAGTCTAACCCCAGAACCTTAACTCACACAGTCGATAACTTACCTGTGAACCGATAACCTGTTTTTCTTTCATAGGATAACATTGATCATTTTCTTCCAAAAAGATTCCAAGTATGGAGTTTTGAAATCTAAAAAATATTCTTTAAAAATTGCACGAATAACCAAAACTTATTTACTTACCTGTTTGCAGCAACTGTCCCTGTGCTGAATCTAGGTATCCAGCACAGAGTTAGTAAAGTAACATAAAAAGTAACTTACTAATGTACTGTATTTGCTACGTATTGTAACCTACTGCATCCCCTGTAAATTAAACAAAGTACAATTCGTATTGCATTTTCAAACTGTTATACAATCAGCAATTTATTAATGTAAAGTATTTAATGCTTACCTGTGCAGGCTTGCTTGGTTCTATAAATAAAACAGTATATTTTTTTATAAAAAAACACTTTGCCTAGAGTTTAGTTCTTGAGTGTGTGAATGCATTTGCGGACTGAGTGTGCACCTCAAATGCTTAACACTGTCCTCTGATACTGCTCGACCACTCTACCACAAATAGAGACTAAGGTTCTATCTAACTTTAACCTCTGCCTACCTCTGGGGTCACCTGGACTCTATACACACTATCACTCATTTTGGTGTATTATATATAGAGCCAGTTTCCTACACCAACAGAAGAGTTGTATTCCTTCCCAGTAAGGAAAACCTCTTTCTCTGCTCGCTCGCATCGGTAAGAGAATGGGAGTGACCCTAACGCATGAATAAAGCTCCCTGCTAGGGCTTCACATTTACTCACTAGAAAATGTTTCATGCAAGCTGTGAACTGGAGTGTTGAACTTGGCAAAGATATTACACCATATATCAGCCACAGCCACATCACGGTGGGTGTTTCTGCTATTGTGAATGGGAGCTGTTCTAACTTCTCGAGATGGAACGCTGTGTAAGGAGTCCTTCTTAGCCATTTAGTTGTTTACATGATGCATTGAAAGGCCGGAATAGGTGCGTAGAATTGAAATAATGCCATGGCACGTGGCCACTTTTGAGGACCTGTAGTGTGCAACTTAACTTCATTATAGATCTGAGCTGTGAGCTGACTTTGCCCATGTTCTGAAGAAGACATATCACTCTGCATAATATCGATAACAGATGACACAATGTTATAAGTTGTAAATGCGAGCTTTCTAAACGCGGACTGTTAGTTTCTCATCGCGAGCGGTCGTGAGCATACGCGACCACTCGCAATGAGAAACCTGACCTTTCCGCGTTGAGAATCTCGCCGGGAAGTTTATTTTCCATGCTTGTGATCGGCAACTTGATGCAGCTGATCGGGAACGAGGAAAAAGTCTCGCCTGGATGTCATTTTGCTCGCTCGCGGTCGCCAACTTGACATTGAGGACCGCGAGCAAGCAAAAAATGATCACTACGCTATGCGTGTTTGCACTGTGCTACGTGCAATTCGTGTAGTACGAAGTAGCGCAAACTACATGAGCGTAGGGCAGTACTTCGCCATGGGTTACCTGAAAGTGTGGAATTAAAGGATCCATTTTGTAACATGCTATTGATCTGTAGGTCAGTATAATTTGTGAGATATTGCCAATTGTCAAATTGGGCAATGGAAGGAATATTTGGTGCATTCATGTCTTTAATTGTTATCAGTCCCAGACTCTTGGTCTGCTGTACTGCATAATTCAGAAAAATCTTTTGTGTTGCAATTAAGCTGGCTCGCAATGTTGTGTCTGCCCTATGAACTTGCCAAGATTTGGCCCCCCCAAATTGTTATCATTTTAATGGTATCCTTCCAATAGTCATAGCCTTTCATGACTATTAGCTGAGTTTTGGGCAAACCCATTTTTTTTTCTGATGTAGTGAAAAGTTTAAAATAAAAAGATTTTGGTTGAACGATAGTATTCACAAAAATGTGATTTCATCCCTGTGTTTTGGAGCTCCCTTGTGGGGGAGTAGGACAATGTTCACATTGTGTGGGATTAAACATTGTGCATTAAACACTAGCTCGATATAAATGGTAATGTCCATAATGATGGTAACCAAACATTTCACCATAATTAGCAGATTTTAAATACATGCCCACAGATTTGAAAATGGTGTATTATTACAGCTCTGAGAACAAGGAGTATACAGTCTCAACATCCCAATCATCAGAATGTAACCCAAGTACCATAACATCACCCATAAAAACCCTAAAAACATAAGGTATTTGCAGTATTTCCTTTGGTCGCATATATCAAAAGGTACTTTATCCCAAACAATTTCATCAGTTACAGGAACAGCTGAAATGTTCACAAGGGACAAGTCTTTTTAGTTAATATTGATTAATGAGGCGTTCACACCTCCTCACTAGTTCTGTTGCAGAGTGTTCTGGAAGTTAATGGCCATTTATCAACAAGAAGAAAACAGTCACAAATCTAATCCAAAGGAATAGAAAAACCAAGGAAAGTGTAATCCAAACATATATCCAAAGTGGGACCAGATATATGTATTTCAGCCACGAAAAGCAAACAGTCCCACGTAGGCAGAGTGTTTAAAATAAATGAACTTTTAGGTGTCGTAAGAAAAATCATCTGTTCTCGTATAGTAACCAGAAGCAGTTTGTTGAAAAAAAGGAGCCACAGGTAAAGTACTCCAATAAAGTCCACAAAAGGTGGATCAGTAGGAACGACATCAGCTGCAGTAAACGCTGTGGTAAGTACAGTACTCACTTTAGTCGTGTGGCTGGAATTTATAGCGGAATTGGGAATTAACTGAAGTCCATTCCCGCCAACAGGGGAGAAACCGCTTTGATGGTGCTCACAAGCTGCAGAGGAATTTACTGTTTGGTAACGAGAGGAGTTGGGGAACTACCAAGGGCTCCTCTTGGCCTACTGTTTAGAATCTTCCTCATGATGTCACTTGATGTGATCAATGAAGACAAAATGATAGTCTTTAAAACCAGCAAGCAGTGGCAATATTACAGGTATTGTACCTTGAATGCTAAGGACTAGCACTGGTGCACAGTATAATGAGCCAAACTCCTCCTTTACCGCATTCCTTTCTCAAATGAAATCTCCAACTTGTGGAATCCAGCTAGAACGTGCGGTCTGTTTCTAGATTCCTGCCGATAGATGTCTTTAACTGCTTATTGGATAATAAATGTTTTGTAAATCCTGCAAAATAGCACAATGGTCATTTACCTCAAAGGGTATGGCTGCTGCCACAGTGTCTGGACCTTCAAGGTCTTTAACATACATTTTTATGCCGAAGATGACCTTGTATGGGGTCCAGCCACCCAGAGATCTTTTGGAAAGTTAAGCGCTCTTTGTACCCCAAATAGGTGGTGGATTGATTCAACTACACCTTGTATTCTAATACTCTAGCTGTGAAGGACTGCTTTAAGTCACAGTTCATCCTCTCCAATACAGAATTGCCCTTGGGCTTATATGGAGAAGAATAATCTATCAACACCCAGTGAAGCCATAGAATCTCTATACACTTTCTAGGTGAAATCAGGGCCCTGGTCCGAGTGAAATGTAGTGCATGCATATGTTCAACTAAGGACTTGCAGATCTTTAATAACAGTCTTGTGCATCAGCCGAATATTGTGGCCACACCTAGAGGAGCCTTGGGTAAGAACCAACTGCAAGTAGGACAAATTTAGACACACTATCTGAATTAAGAGGACCACAGTGGTCCAAATAAATGCAACTGAAAGGTTTGTTAGAAATCTAAAAGTGTCTGCCGTGGACAACCCACGGTGGGAGATTTAATTTGTTTACAAGTGTCACAACAGGGGATGCACTTTTGGACTGTTTATATAAGCTATGCCACCAATAACGTTGCTGTAGCAACAACATTGTGGCTGCCACACCTCCATGTGCAGAAGCAACACCTTCACCTTTACCAGCCTGACTCCACTCGCTCTGGTCTGTCACCAGTAAAGGGACCTTCACTTACAACCTGAGGCTACCTCACATTCAACATACCCTATTTGATCCACCACCACATCACTTTCCACGTACCCGCCAGACAACTCTGATCCTCCCAACTCGCCCTTACCTCCATCCCCAAGATCCACAAGACCAGAAACAGAGGATTATTTTCTCCTTCCTCACTGCCAAGACCTGGAACACCCTGTCCCTCCACCCAGGCAATCTGCGTCGCTTACCCAATTCATGAAGAGCCTCAGGACCTGGCTCTTGATCCTTCACCCAGTCCGACCCTCACCGGTGAATAGCTGCGCTATATAAGTCCCAGAATGATTGTTCCCTTTCTGTACCCTAGTTTGGACACAGTAATGTTTGTGCGCTTCATGGGTCCATGCATCTGTCGTGGAAAGTCGTGAAAAGTAACTGACAGCGCTCCGAGGTGGTGTCTATATAGGTGACGCGGTTGTCACTCCGGCGCGACGACCGCTGCCCTGCAGAACCAATAGAAGCCACCTACTGGCGTGTAGGGACAATGCTCATTAAAAATCTTCCAGATCCAGTCTGATGCCTTGGGAAAGGTAAGGGATCTGTGGCTAGATATTGTCTCTACCAGATAGTAACCTAAAGGTAAGTTAAAAGTAACATTTAGGAATATGCTGGTTCTACCATGTTTTAAGGAGGAGCACAGGCACTTTCTACTTTTAAAGTGCTTAGAGTTGTAAAGCCAGCAAGAATATAGGGTACATCAAAAGGGTTACCTCTCGACTGCAATTACATCGGCACTAAAAACGTAGATGCCAACAATACTATTGTTGATATAGTTTGACTGACTTTGTAATGAGGCCTTCACAGGTTGTCGTAATAGCTGACAAAGGCATTCTGGTGATGATTTTTCCTGATCACACTTCACCCAGTAAAGTCTTGCTATTTCCACCTGGGCATTTACTGGCATCCGTGTTTTCAGATATAGAGGGTACCTATTGTCTCAACAAAGTTAATGTTAAATATCCGGAGGGCAATGACTACATTCAGTATCTTGCAAGCAAATACTATTTTCCTGCACAGGCTGTGCCCCAGCCAGTAACACCGAAACCAAGGGAGATTAAATCTCTCCCACAATACAAATGAGGATGCTTTGTTTGGGCCACAGTAGGCCGTTCCACTCTCCGGTAACTTCACCGCTGCCACTCTCGCTGAACTACTGCTTCCATTGCTGGGGTGGGGCACGGTCCCCTAGCTCAATGCACCTCATTGCAGGGGTGGCGAAGCCACACATCCGACGCCTCAAAGGTGCCGCAATACTCCCGCAGCACGGGATGCTTTGTTTGGGCCACAGGAGGCCTCTCCACTCACCGGTAACTTCACTGCTGCTGCCACTCTCCTTGCACTACTGTCGCCATTGCTGGGGTGGGACCAGCTTTGCGCACCTCACGTCAGGGGGCGGAGCCACACATCCGGCGCCTCAAAGGTGCACCAACACTTCCACCTTGCGGGTAGCGCCCGGGCCAAGGGCGCACCAGTCTGCGACAGGAAGAGGCAGGGCAGAGCCCACCCCACTTAGCGCATTGGCTCGAACTGTGTGGCTCGCAGACTTGCTCTACTGGTAAGACTATTTTTGCTACCTACTGTACTTTGTCCTCTGGCTCCAGGACTGGAATTGGTGATCAGACTAAATATTTTCTCATTCTAAAAGGATTATCTGCTGACCTCTTGTGGAAATTTTTTTTGTGAACCAAAACTTTAACAGTTGCGAGGCTTTTCCTTGGAAACTGTTTTGACTTCAACTTGTGTGATCATTTGATAACTCTCGTTGTTGACATCATTTGCCAATAGCAAGAGGAGGGGCTAGAGGTTGTTTTCTCTAAAAAAAAAAAGAGGCATCACTAGCTAGCATTAGTGTCTGTTACCCCCCCCCCCCCCCCACCCCCCCCCAAAAGAACCCCCAATATTAGCATGGGCACATGGAAAGCCCCGGAGGGCACGGAGAAGGGGAAAAAATAGGAGGTGCAGCAGAGAACTGTGCTCTGGAGGAGATTGATTTTTTGCGGAAGTAGAATCGCTATTATGCAAGAAACATAAGCCAGTTCACATAAATCTAGGATCACAGCATCACTTTCAGAATAAAACGACCCCAAGAGTAGGTTAAACACTTTTAACCATTGAGATTCCCCCAAATGTATCAAATGAACCAGCAATCCCTTTGATAGAATTACCAACTTGGACTGAAATAGAAACCGATATAGGAAGATCACTTCTAGCCACACAACCTAATATCTCAGAAGATTTACTCTGTTCCGATAAGGATATGGAGGCTATACCAACAATTGTGTGCACCAATAGGTATTCACTACTTGCCACAACTTTAACATTATGCAGTGGGATTGCACTCTCACCACAAGACCAGCAGGTGAAAAAATTCCCTTCGGGTTGCCCCATTAATAATCTGGAAAATCTGTCTCAAATGGCTCAAATCGTCATGTCTGACCAGCTATCTGAGCTAGTGCAGAAGCTAAATATCCTGACAGAGAAAGTTGCTTCCTTAAAAACGCAAATCAGAAACCTCACATCTAGTGGCATGCTGGTGACCCAGACTAACTTAGAGGAGGGGCGGGGCCCCAGCAGGATACAGCACGATGAGTCCAAAACTGTTAGCACCCATAAAACTATGATGCGACACCACAGCCACGTGACAAAGCCCGCAAGTGGCACGAACCCCAGTTCTAATTAACCAAGTTACGAAAATGGAAAAGACCACGGGGTGGGGGGGGGGATCCCTGGTATTAGGGGGCTAAGGCTGGAGAAAGGGGTGGGAGGAACCACAAGTGTGACACTGATTGGACGTATCCCTACAAAGATGCACCACAGCACATTCACAACATGGGGGAGAACACAAACTATCCCACAGTGCCCATAACTTCTAGAAGGGAGCAGGATCTAAAGGGCAAGATGCTAAAACATCGCCTAGGTTACAGGAATCTAGATCCCAGGCAGACCTACAATAGTGGTGCATTTAATGATCAAAAATAGTCAGACTGGACACTATACATGACTAATATTCCGAAATTGACCCTTTCGTCCTATAGAGAAGGTGAGTCGCTTACAAACAAGGTAATCCACTGGATTAGATCCAAGTGCAAGTGCCTATCAGTAATTTGCTCCGACATCATAAAATCAGAACGTCTCGTGAGCAAGCAGGAACCCTATGACACTATTCTCCTTGTATTTAAGTAATGTACTGTAATGTAAGGGAGTTCTTATATAGCGCGACTGCCACCCAACCGGCATCCTTGCGCGGAGATTACCAAAAACTCTGCGAGTAACTGGGCAAGAGCATAGAACTAGAATTAAGTTCTGGGAAAAAGTTTTGTTTTCAATTCCTTCCTAAAGCAAGACAGTGTATCCATTTGTCGAAGCTCTATTGGCAGAATGTTCCAAAGTCGGGAGGCTGCAAAACTAAATGATCTGCCCCCCAGTCTAACTTTCTTGACATGTGGCACACACAGCAGGCTGGCTGTAGAGGAGCGTAGGTTTCTTACAGGGGAATACCATAGAAATTTCCTCTGTAGGGTCCTAGCCCCATTTTATGTGCTGCCCTATAGACGAAACAGAGTACCTTAAACTGGACTCGCTGTACAATGGGCAGCCAATGGAGATCTTTCAAGGCAATCGAGGACGATGCTCTTTGCAGTTTTTTAGCAGAGACGCTGGGGCTCCTAGGAGAAGGGCATTGCAGTAATCTAATCTGCTCAGGATAATACTCCTTACCACTTGCGGTCTAGCTGAGACCGGTAGAAAAGTGATTCTTTCGAAGCGCTTGAAGCAGAGAAATACAGGTGCTCACAATTTTATCTACTTGCGAGTCCAGTTGCAGATTACTGTCAAGCAGTACTCCTAAATTGCGAACTGTTTTAACCGGTAGAGGAGGGTTATTAGCAGAACCTGGCCGGAAGTCTGCTGGCAAGGGGCGAGGGATTTTATTTGCAGAGCAGCAAAGTATTTCAGTCTTGTCCCCATTAAATTGCAATGAGTTATCCCTAAGCTGTTTCTCACAAGCAGCTTTGGAATTTCTCCAGAGGAATTGCATCATTGCCCTCAGGGGAAATAACGAGTTGGGTATCGTCCGCATACTTTGTAACCTCAATGCCATAGGATTTAATAAGCAAGATAAGTGGGCATAGGTATACATTTTTTTAAAATGGGCTGATCCTTGAGCCCTGGGGAACCCCATGTTTTACTAACCTACTCTGAGAAAGGAAGGGGCTCAATGTCACTGCCTGTTTATCTAAAAGATAGGACAGGAGCCAGTCCAAAGCCCTGCCCACAATGCCACATTCCTCAAGTCTCTCAATCAGTATCTTATGGTTGACCCTATTGAAGGCGGCCGATATATCCAGCAGCACTAATATGGCAGTTTGGCCACTGTCGGCACACCTTCGCAGGTAATTTAGAACAGTCACTAGAGCAGTTTCAGTACCATGTTCAAGCCGAAATCCAAATTGGACCTCGTCCAGGAGATTATTTTCTTCCGCATGTTTAGTAAGCAATTTACTCACTACTTTCTCCAAGATCTTAATCGGGTAGGGAAGCAAGGAGATCGGTCTGTAGTTAGACGGGCATTGAGTGTCCAACGTAGCCTTTTTCAGTAGGGGGGGAGACAACTACCTTTTTCCAGCACTCTGGTACCGTGCCACTAGTTAAGAGATTGGGAGCAGATTTGATGGAGAAATGGAAAAAGCTGCTTACTGAGCACCTTCCACCGAAAAAGCTCCTTACTGAGCACCTTCCACATCTTATGAAAGCGGGTCCAAGGGGGAGCCTGAAGAGATACTAGCTGCAATGATGTTAAATTCCTCTTGCGATGGAACCTGGAAGGACTCCAGAGGCCTCATGCATTCTCTGAGAAGTGTTACCTCAGGAGTACTGCCTCTTGATGATAGCAGCAGATCTCCTTCAGTGTCCGTCTCACGTGCACTTAAGACTTTTAATCCATTTAAAATGTTGTTCTTTTTTTTTTTTCAAAAAAGACTGCCATGTCATCACAGTTCTTGTGATGCTGGAATCTCACTCTTTGCGCACTCTGGATTAGACATATCTCTAACTAGGCTAAATAGGGTTTTAAGCTGGTAAGGCGATTGCAAAATAGTTTCTTCCAGATATTTTGCTTTAGCCTTGCCCATCATTACTTTAGAACTATGTAATAGTGTTTTCAAGGCTGCCTTATCAGTCACCTGGTATTTCCTCCTCCATTTCCTCTCCGCTTGTTTGCATTTGGTCTTCAACATCCTAAGCTTATACCAGGGGGCGGACAGTTTCTTATCGCCCTTAGCTTACCTCATCGGTGCCAGCCTATCTCATGAGTTGGTAATCTGATTGCTTAGATGCAAGTAATTTTCATCCACTGAGCTATTAGTGTCAAAACCACTGCTATCCACAAACTGTGGGAGTACTTTTAGTTTCAAAATTTTAGACCATTCACTACCCATACGAGTGTTAACTGGGTGGGAGGTTTGTTTAATAGGGGTAGTTAGCTGTAGGGACAAAAGAACCAAGAAATGGGAGTATCTCTTTCACCGCTACATCCTTTTCCTTAGCAAATATAAGATCCAACACATGACCTCCCTGATGGGTGGGACTCAGCACCATCTGCTGTAGATTAACATTCTCACATGCTAGGCACAGCTCTTTAAAAGCCGCGTCGAGGCTACCGTTCTCCCAGAGATTAAAATCTCCCAGGATCATTAATTTAGAGTGGGAGTGTGAAAGATTATATATCGCGTCAATCATTTCTTGGTAGCAGGGAGCAGCGCCTCCCGGAGGTCTAAAACAGAGTATGCCAGAGCACAACGCACCCCCATTATTCTTAAGTGAGAACCCGAGTAACTCAAACCCCGGTACTTCCCCCACACATAGTGGGACGAGGTTCCAGGTATCTTTAAATATGATTCCAACACCCCCACCTCTCCCGCCTACCCGAGGTGTATGAAACATTTTAAAACCTGGGGGGCAGGCCTGGCCTAATTCAACTTTCCCATCTACACGTGTCCAGGTTTCTGTAAGAAACAGAACATCCAGGTTATGGACTTCCAATAGTCAATGAATCTCAGAGTGATGCTTAATAAGAGACCTCACATTAACCAACCCACAATTAAGGCCATTTGACATACGCTCTTTGTGGGCGGTTTTACCACAGCTTTCCACCCTCATTTCTAATGCCATATTCCTCTGTGCACCAATCGAAACGAGATTGTCCCTGGAGTAAGTACAACGGGTATTGAGAGATGCACCATGGCTGGTGCTGAGCGCGACAGGAGGACGTCTCTTAAATAGAGAGGAATGCGGTCAGCCACTAGTGCGCTAACCAGGATGGTGGAACTTCCGGTGACTCGCTCTTACGGACGAGTACACCAACACACCCTGGTACCGGTATGCACGGCGAGTGCAGGAGTAACTGATTGCCAGCAGTGGACACAGTGAGTTAAAACAATATTCATTAAAAACACCTCCTGTATTTTTAAAACCCCAGCTAAAATATCAGTTTCAATTCGGCAATAAACACTAAAAGGAGCGTTTTTTTGATCAGTTCCTATTCTAGCAGCTCTCAGTACGCGCAGCGAGTAATCGGTTTCATTTACCGCACGCTTGCATCGCATCTCTTACATAGTGATGGAAAGTCTAAAAGTATAGTCAATGGCCTGTTAGCGCTGGACTTGCGAGCACCTCTAAACACCAACCATAGAACTAGAACGAATATAGCAAACCAGGAAATGCTCACAAGTATTGATCGCCTTGGGGAGCCGGGAGATCTACAGGATATGGAAATCAAGTGTTCTGCCCCCTTTTCTGGAATGTAAAAAGAATTATATCTAGAAGTACACAGGATATGGCTATGTTGTTGGACTGGAGTCAAAAATCTTGGGTCCAATGATTAGACCAATAAATAGCTGTAGGTCCTGTTTTGTATGGCACACCAGAGAAGGGTGGAAGCAGCTTGATTTCATGAGTGGAATGACTCCATCCCTGGCCAGTCCCCGGTAACGGGAAGGGAGTATTGCCAACAAGTAAATTGGCAGAATGAGGACAAAAAAAGGTATTGATCAGCCACTAAAAACCAACAGTAGTCAAAATGATTTAGAGGCAGTTGACTGACTAGGAACACAAGGAACTGAAATTATGCCTTGCACCAGATCTACCTGTGTCCTATGTCCGTCCCAAGTAATAGCCAATAGAATATTTTCTCCAGACCATCCTCACAAAGTACACCAGGGAAGTGTCGAAGAAAAAGTTGTCTACTGACGCAGTAGCACCTCACTCCAGCACTCAGAATGGTAGTGAGGAATCCACACTACGATCAAAACATCTTGTCTCATGGAATGTAGAGGGGGTTAGGAACAAGCTACCAGATTTAGAATGGCAATAATATATGAACCGATTCGATATTTGCATATTACAAGAAACATAGGCTTTGGACCTACCGTATAAGTTGGGCTACAGGACCGTCCGTATCAACGCTGTCCCTTCCCCATGAGGCAGACCATCAAGATGATTAGCCATATGGGCTAAAATCTCCTTAAAGATAGACTGCTAACCTGAACTGCCATCTCCAGACATCCTAGTGGCAAAAATAAAAACGCAAAACAAAGGAGAAATGCTCTTGATAAATGTCTATAGTAGACCCAGAGCAGCTATCAGAAGTGTGGCTCAGTGGTTAGAGGCGGCAGACCCGGAAGCTGAGATCGGCCGTGGACCAGGGTTCGATTCCCCGCCTCGGCGGGTCTCGGGCTCTAAAATTCCACGGACTTGATAATTCTTGCTCCGGTGCCTACTCGACTCACGGGGTCACACTCTGCGACTCTGGGCAATAGCTTGCTTAATCTCCACTACGGCCCCTCGCGGCGGGATGCCTGGCTTTCACCTTGTGGATACCCTGCCGGGGTATCTCACAGGGGAATACCAGGACGGGTTCCCTAAGCAAGCGCTTAGATACCGTGTCGGTGATTTGCGCTATATAAATACATGTACATTTATCATTGAATTCCCCGTATTGGAGATACTGGACAATTTCGTCAATTTTGATTCCGAAACACTGGTAATTATAGGTGGGGACCTAAATTGTAAGTTTGAGCCTGTGGTAGGCCTGGAAACTGTTTTAGAAGAGGAGGACATGGCAAGAGGCATCCCGATAGTGGAAGCCAGAACTTCTGTTCATTGTTCAACGCTGCAGTGCAACTGGTCCGATTGGTTTCTGGACTAGGATTAAGGGCTTGCAATGACAGGTTGCCATCAGACATCCCAGGTGCATACACGTTTAGAAGAGGCACAGCATTGAGCTAGGTTGACTACAAAATAGCAAGCACTAACATATGGGGTAACCTAATTGATTTACATGTGGACTAAAGAGACGGCAGTGACCACTTTCCCCTTTGCCTGACGAAACATGGGCATTGAGTGAGAATAGCATAATAAAGCACACACACTCAAGCCTACTGATCAGCAACGATCTTAGGGCATTAAAATGGTCCTCCATTGTTGGGATTCCCCAAACCTTGGCAAAAATCTATAACGCCTTTGCAGATGTATTAACACCCTATATAAATACCCCCTTGTGTGATATCCCCATTCTGCAAATACACTATACCATGGCTGAGAAGTTAGGAAATCTGCTGAGTAAAAAGATTTCTGCAAGGAAAAACCTCCTGCCTCCGCCAACGATTCCTTTCACAATTACAGGTTTACCAAGGAATGCCGTGTGGAAAAACATCAATGGACACTGGCCTGCTCGGTCAAGTGATGTAACCAAGCTAAGAGCCACTAGAACGCAGTATAAGAGACTATAAGCTCAGGCAAAAAAGGATTGGGAGGAAAATTATTGGAATGACTTACTTAAAAATAAAGACCACATGGGATTTTGGAAACTGATAGCCCAGGGTAGCAAAATGGGAAACACTAGTTTGGACCTTTATCTGGACCCAGGTACATGGCACAATCACTTCACAACCCTATACTCTGAACCTAGCGAATCATTGATAACTGATGAATAAGCCAGTGGAATAAGTATCAGGGTGGCTGACGGGTATGAAAAAATAGTGTCCCCTACTTCACTCTTGACGAGACAGTGACAGCAATAAAAGGGGTCAAATCAGGGAAAGCTCCAGGCCCGGATAAGATCCCAGGTGACCTGTTGAGACATAACATCAGTCTGGGCATTCTATGTAAGTTTACTTTGTAATGCCTTTGCTGCAGGTTCACCAATAGCAACCATGGATGGGGGCTCAAATAATACCCATTTTTAAGAAGGGAAATTGTCAGGACCCGGCCAATTATTGGCCAATTAGTTTAATTGATATTCTACAAAAGATATATGCCAACCAGTCACTAACCAAGCTCAACACCTGGCTAGAAGAAAACGATATGTCCCAATATCAAGCCGGGTTTAGAGCAAGAATAAGCACAATAGTCCAGGTGTTCAGACTATTATGTATAATATGGAAATATGTCAAACTCGAGGAAGGCTACATGTATATTGCCTTCATAGATTTGAAGGCTGCCTTCGATCTCATTCCCAGGGGCTCGCTGTGGAACTCCCTAAAAACCCAGGGAGTCCCTGATGACCTTCTCTGTCAAATAGTACGACTCCATATAGACAACTTTGCAGAAGTCAGATGGGGACCCAGTGGCAAACTTACCGAAGCCATTCCCATAAAAAGAGTAAGGCAGGGTTGTGTACTGGCACCCACCCTGTATTCATTATAGGTCAACGATGTCCTGCAATATCTTCAGGGATGTAAGCATGACTCATCTAAGTTAGGAGGGGTGCCAGTACCTGCCTTACTCATATAAGATGATACAATATTATCACAAACACCCAATGGTCTCCAAAACCTTTTGGACTGTTTTGGTGCTTTCTGCCTGGGAAAAGGCCTAGAAATTAACACAAACAAAACTAAATATATGGCCCTAAATCTGCATAAATCATTAAAAAAAACATAGTCGGAAAGCAAAAACTGGAATACGTGCCTAGCTTCAACAACCTGGGCATCACCCTCGATACCAAACTGTCATGGAAGCCACATATGCTTACGTGCAAGTCGACTTTGGTTCAGAACACTATGGCAATTGCAAAGAAACATCAAAAAAGTACATCCAAAGTAGTATCGCTGGCCCTGGAAGTTTATAAGTGTAGGGCTCAAACAGCAACTCTACGGCGCAGAACTCTGGGGCATTAATAACCAAACTACACTCACTGTTGAAGAGAATACATTTATAAGGATGCTTTTATAGCTCTCGGCACGTACGCCTATGATCCCAATTATTCAAGACTTAAAACGTCGGCGAATTGAGCCCCAGGCCACATTAAGACCGTAGTTACTTCTTGATCACAATGTAACACTTCCATGGTTCCGACATGTGCGTAGTTGGTTTTATAAGTTACGTCTAAATAGTTACTGGGATCACCCTCAATCACTGACATCTCATTCAAAAAGAATTCAGAAAAATTCATCCTGGGAGTACATTCAGGACAGTATACACCATAACCCAAGTGAGAAGACCAACCACACAGTTCCTTTGTTTGAGGGTTACATGGGTAAAATACAAACCCAATTCGCAAAGTCTTCATATATGAAGTTTCGATTTCATGTATTACAGACCAGATGTAACACAATCAAAGTGGATGAGTAACAATTCGAACATCATGGAGGTTATTTGTCCCTTATGCACATTAAACGCCATGGAAAATTACCTGCAAATATTATTCTTTTGTCCAGCATATATAATTCCTCGGAAAAAATGGATCAAGCCAATTTGCATCAACATGGGACTTCGACTACACTTAGCAGCATTGCGCATCTTAAGAACAGATACATCGCAGAAATGAGTTTTTTGCCTTAGTAGATATTTAGTTGCTATAAATTTAATACGCAAGAGAAACGGTCTGAAATTTTAAATCACAAACAACTATTTTAATCATTGATTTTAGAACCGCATACTAATATAATATCCATTGTTTACATTAATGTACATTTTTTGCTTGATATTGACAGTGTGGCAGATGCACCAGCACTTAAACATATGATTGACTATGCACCATACTGCCTTCAATTAGATTAGGTACATGGCTGATGGCAGATGCTCTAGCACTTTACTAAACATAGGCTTGATTATGCACCTTACAGTTTTTTACTAGACCAGGTATATGATCAACGCTGTAGCACTATCATTTATGTTATCCATATGACTGTTCATGCACTTTATTACCCTAAATAGAACAGGTGTATAGCCATTTGTACCAAGTAGAAGTGACTTACTGAAAAAGGAGGAAATCGGCAAAACATTTGCACTTTATACATTTCATGCTGCTGGTTTTGTTTTTGTTTTTAAACCTAATTTGCACGGTCTTATATATTGATTGCCTTTTGTTATTCTTGATATTTTTTTACAGATAGATTTTAACAAAATCCGAAACAGATGCTAGATAACAACTTTGCTACACCATGAGCAGTCCTTGGACATTTTTATTGTACCATATACCTGTCATACCTTTGCATGACATGTGCAAAATATTGGAATTTGTAACTTTTATGATTTTTTTTTTAAACAAATCGAATAAAGATTGAATACAAATGAGCCTTTTGAGGTAAACTACAGTTATCCGGACTAGTCCATGATGCATGTACCCAGGGCCCCAGTAAACTATTTATGCTTAATGCTCGCCGACTATTTAGAGAGAAAAAAAATGTTTCCCCGAAGAATCAACATAACAAAGTACGCCAAGGACTCAGCCTTGCACTGAGGCTTCAATAACTTGAACCATGAGAACAACTACTTCAGTAACCACCCCTAGGACGCCACCTCAGCCCAAGGATCCTTCACCTTGTAGACCTCTTATACCTCTCACACATGATATGTATTCAGATGATGACCAGTACTGGGTTAGATTCCATTTGGTGACCTGCCTAACCCTCAAAGATGTGGCTTCCTTATAGGCTGATCGTGGCACCACTGTCATTCCTGCCTATTCCACCCTCGGCTAGTTCTTCAGTTGATGACATTGGTTGATTTTACACACTGCTATAGAGCTTCAAAGAGGTTTGACCTACCACTAACCATGAATCCATATCGTGTGACTTGAAGGGGCAAGCATGAAAGTCATTGACGTCTTTCCTGATTGAATAAATCTAGACGCAAGGCTAAATAATGGAATATCCAGCGACAGTTGCAGTTGCCATTGTTTCATGTTTGAATAAGAAATACACGGCTATTGAACAGTCATCAGCATCCCTCATAGGCCACCCTTGACGGGATTTCTTATTGATTTATGCTGTGCAGAGAAAGTCTAAAGTATAAGTTTGTAAATTTTGTGAAGATTTGTCAAGTGGTGCCTAAGTTATTGGCAAAACAAACTCTTCCTATGCAAACTAGGTTCTAAATAAAACTACATACTGGTAACCGCCAGTAACATAACCGGTGTATTTGTAAAGCGCACGTTCACCCCAGCAACGGGGCATCTTGGCGCTGAAATAACAGATGTATATTGTTACCCAACAAAATGGGACTAATTTTATCGACCTCAAATGGATGAAAGGCTGAGTGGACTCGCCGGGATTTGAACCTGTGACCATGAGGTCGAACACAGGCCCAAGCAGTGAATCATTAGTCCACTGAGCCACTAGACCCGGCCAGTAGGTAATTAAGTGTTTATGTACACTTCACCTGCTGTCCTCTGTCAATACTCTTATAGGAATATGTATATTTTATGCAGATTCTTAATTTACTCCTTTATTTGAGCTTATGAATCTATTAACGGTTCTATCCTGGAGAAAAAAACAAGCTAATTACCTTTATTCTGTTGTTCTCTAGTATTGGAATCTTCCATAGATTGACATGCGACTCACTCTTCTTCCACACTCATGCTAAGAAATCTGAGGTAATGTGGCCCTGGAAAGGATTGGTGTTGGTCCTCCTGCTTTGTGATTGGTTAAAGTTTAATTCTTTTAATTGATGTGCATATATTACAAAGTGATGACTTCAAGCTTCTAAAGCTCAGTGAAGCATTGTACTGCTTGTTTGAAAAAAATAAATAAAAAAAAATACTTCCTTGAGCAGCACTACTTGGTATCAGATGAAAAACATCATTGTCTGTTGTGAGAAGTTGGCCTGGTATATGATGTGCACTATTCTAGTGAGCACCTTGCACCAGTCCAAACAACCCTTATGGTGATGGTTGTAAAGTCAACCTTATAGACCAGCTATCCTGGTGGTAGCATGGACAAATCAGTCTTAGGCTAAACTCAAGAGGGCATGTGAAGCCAGCTGTTTTACCATATGTAACCCCTTTAATACCCAGTGAAAGGACACCACACAGGTTGTATATCAAAATATATATGTATTTATTTCTAACACAATCCTCTGAACTCTTTATGAGGTCAGAGGCACCAGCACATTACAAGATACTTAATTAAAATACAATAAGGTGCACAAAATACAGTAATGCCCTAGGGGCACTTCGAACCATATACTAAAATAGTGGTATAAGAACCACGTCATGAACAAAGGAAATGCCTAGGGCCTGGAGAATCGCTGGGGCTACACTGTACTACCAAAGGTTAGGAAGTAGGGGGCCCACGGGATGCGCGTGCAGTGTGTTTACACGCACGCAAGTTACCATAGAGTTAGAATGGGAACGAAAGAATTGGAAACTAGTTCTTTTAGGATACTTCCGGATGGACTAGGGAAAAGCTACTTGAAACTAGGACACTAGGATAGTCAATACCCACAGGAGTACCGAAATACTCGCGTTACCTCACTCACAGGAAGCGGGTGCATAGGTGTCAGTGTCGGGTTTCGTCGCTGATTCCTATGGAGCCTTGGAGAAAGATGCTGCAGGCAACCAGGAGAGAAGTGTCCGGGTGGATCCAAGGTCAGATCGAGGATGAGGAGTACCTGAAAGCAGAGGGGACAGAGTCTGGGTCACTAGCCAGTGACCTGGAAGCAATCAGGTGATGTCGCGAAGCAATCAGGTGATGTCGCGAAGCAATCAGCTGATGTCGTGAAGCAATCAGGTGATGTTGTGAAGCTTGTCTCTGCAGCCACGTGGACCAGGAGGTGTCGACGACGACAAGGAGCTGGATACGGACTGTCCTACGAAGGCTCTCGCTGTCGGCGGTGTCGGCTTCCGGATTGGAGTCAACAAGCCTTGGCAAAGGCAACCCACGCAGGAATCGAAGATGGCTTCTTGATCAGACCAGCAAGGTCTGATGGGCTTCTCCTTTTCAGGGAAGCAGGGGCCAGTCTGGAGCAACCAGACCAGTGATGCAAATCAAAGGGTTCGTCGTCACAGAGGCCACTAGCCAATGGGCAAGTGACCGGACAGACGCGTCGAGCAGGAAAATGCAGAAGGGCCCCACGCAGAACTCGTGGAGTGTGGAGGGCTGATCTTCAGTGCAGTTGGTGCTCGGGGGCTGGGGCTTCTCAATCCCCAATGCACAACTTCGAGGGTGCCTTAGAAGTTGCACAGAAAGCAATTCGCTGGCTTTCCAATATGGCCGGTCCCACGTCTCTCTTCGCCTCTACGGGTCTCAGCTCTGATGTTACTGTGGATCGGGCTGTTGGAAGTCCGGGTCTTGTCAGGCTCTGTGCTCGGGCTCCAGCAGGAGCGTCGACAAAGCAAACCGTTGATTGCTTGATGGTGCCTGCTTGCACAGGGTGGTCACTCCTTGACCACAAGGGAGATTCTTCAGTCGTCTTCTTGCAAAGTAGATTGTCGAAGGTCCAGAGTTTTGTTTCAGAGTTTCAGTCAGGATAAATCTAAAGTCTTGGGACTCAGCTCCTACCTATATACCAAATTTAGGGGCTGGATTACCTGCTAGGTCCCTCCTATGGGTGGGACCCAGGAAGGGGGTGGTTACACCCCTTTCCCTTTGTCCAGTTTCGCGCCAGAGCTGGGGCTGGAGTGCCCCAGCACCGGTTTGAACTGAGTCCACACAAGGTGTACCTGGGGCACACCTTGTGTGCCCCAGGCAGTGTCTCATTTCATTCAGCCCTCCCTGCCCCAATACACTATGGCCTGTCTGGGGTGGTGCTAGCACCTCCCAAGACAGGAAACCTACTGTCCAAGCCTCCCTCGCTGGAAGGATTCCCAGCAGCAGGAGGTCAGACTTGTGTCTGTGGCAGCAGCATCCATTTTGTGATGCTGAGGCTCTGGTTAACTTTAACCGGGATTAGTAGGAACAACATGTCTTCTCCCTCTAGAAGGGTGGAATGCTACCCCCGTCGCCAGAACTGGCGAGGGGGTAGTATTCCAAAGCGTATGACATCTTACACAGCATGTTTTGATAAAGCCAAACCAAAGTTAGCATTTAACCGCGAGGTTCATAATGCACTTAATAGTATATGGTATGGCTAGATCATAGAACAGCTATAAGGACATGGTTCCGAAAGCTGCAGACAGGCTCAGCTCATGCTAGAGCACCATCTCACATAAAACCAAGCACTCTGCCCTGAGGATTGTTAAGGCCTGCCATAGGAGTGACTTATAGGTGCATATGTGTCTATATATAATGATAGGTATAGGAATACTACACCTAAGCAAGGGGTGATTACACGACATTGCCCCAGCTGAGTGATCAGCCAGTTGTGTCAGTTTGGATGGCCAGCCAGGGGTGGCATAAGATATGCTGCAGCCCCTGGTAGGCCTTGGGTGCACCTATGCCCTGGGTACTTATAGTACACTGTACAGGGACTCACAAGAGTGACCCAACTCCCAATTGGTGATGTACCTAAAGTACATGGTGTGAAATTTAGAGAGAGAACAGCAGGGCTGTGGGTCTGATTAGCAGGCCCACAGCCACATTAAGTCGAAAACCAGTGAAGCAAAAAGCAAAAAATGGGGTGACCATACAAAATCAGACCCTACTCTCCTACATCTGTCTGTTACAAGTGCAGCTTTGAATGGAGCAGAGCTGGCAACAGGTTGCTGCTACTGGGTTTCTGTGCATAAGATCATCGTGGTTGAGACTCACCAACTTGAAACCAAACGTGCAACCAAAATCGGTCTTCTTTATGTGGTACCAGCATACTTTTCGCCAACACATAAGAAGAAATAAAAAGCATGTAAACTGTATTAGACCGCCTCAAAGCCGTATGTGTAAAGGACAAATGCTTGGGACCAATAAAAACCAAAGGACACCTGCTATTGCCCTCTTTTCATGGAGACTTCTAGCTGCAGATTCCTCACCTTGCGAATACTTCTCTTGCGTCAGACTGGATCTGTAAACTTTTCAGTAGTCTCTTTGCCCACCTGAAGGTGGCACCTTACAGCTCCACACGGATACTTTTCCAGAAGGGATGTGGTGGGCCTACATAGGTGCCACTTCCGCACGCTGACGACCGTTCCTTTTTTTCAGTTCCACCAGTCCCAGATTTGGAGAATCCTTAGTGTCTTTGAGATTTTTCACCTCAGAATTTCTCCAGTGTGCAAGGCATGTCGCTTAGAAAGACAACTGTGTATCATCCCTATTGCAAACAGTTTTATTACGGATCTCCAGCAGGTATGCCTGCGGAACCTGGAGTCTGGCAGCGACATCTAAGGCCTGCACCAACAGCGCGACGATGAACTTGAAGGCCATCCGGGAGCGTGAGGAAAGGCTCTACGTTATCAAGCAGAAAACCACTCCTCATCGGGGCTGTGCTCCGCATCCAAGGTTTTTTCCCGGTCCTTTACTGAAGTATTCAGGGCTGTTCCAGAGGTCAGACTTTGTTGTGCTCAATGTCATCAGATAAATCTGAAAAGAAACACAAAAAATCATAGCAGAACTCCGCTCACTCGAGCCACTCTAATTCATCTGAGCAGGCACGGGTGGCTCACTTTTCATGATCTCCGTGTCGAAGTGGACCGATTTTGGGGCCGTTCTGCAACTTCTGCCACAACAACTCAAGTTTCTGGGGCTGAATTTTATGCTGCTTCAGATGGCAGAGGTCCATAATAGCCATGTTCCAGCTTTACGGATCCCTACTAGCTCCCTCTGGTTTACCTTCATGCTACCATCCTCTTGCCCTTGGCCCCAGTTAGATCGTATGAGCCCATCTTGCCTCTGGCTCCACTTTTGACCCTGCTTCTGGCCTTAAAAATTGTACGTGCCACGGGTGCTTCAACACCATTGCTGACTTTGTTTATGCTCGAGGAGAAGGACCCGATCGTTCTCTCCGTTGTTGAATGTGCGCCGCTCCAACCATGACTGAAGTTTTGCCCGAGGCGCCTATTCTCCTACTGGAAAGACAAGCCTAAGGGATACAGCCCATACCGCATTACCTCTTTGGCAACAACTCTGATAACGACTGACCAGGGTAATGACTTCGCTCAACCCCGCAACAACAATTGGTTAGATGACTTGCAGGAGGCTAGTGACATCAATATCTCTCAAGAGACTGCTCTTTTTGGCTCTCCTGGACCAGCCCAGGAGAAATCTGCCTCTTGTTTGTGCATAGGATAGCAGAAGTTCTTGACCTTCAGCTTCCCACCACAGTTAAAAACAGATGATCTTACTGAGGTTCGGCAACCAGGGCAGACTTAACTAAGCCTCTCCTCCGATTCATTGAGGCGCTAACACACTTTTAGTGGCCATGGCCAAGCTTTGCTCTGGTCCCGCGCCCCCCTGTCAATCAACTCATTTTCCAGCCACCATCACCCTGCTCCGTCAATCCTGCTTTCCTTTCGCAACACCCTTCTCCTGATAGCCTTGTGATACACGCCTGTATAAGTAGGCCCAATTCCTTGATCTGGATCCTTGAATGCCAAGGTGGACGTGTGCAGTTCTCGATGCATAACAGATCAAGGATGGGACTTACACCAGGAGGTGACGCAAGGTCTCTCTTGTGAATGGGGGAGAACCTTGGCTTGGCCTAGTTTCTGCATTAGAGTATGCAAAATGTCATCACTTCTACTCAAGTTTTCAAGATGCTTTTTGCTTAGAGATGTGTTCCACCTCGAGTGGATCTTGGGATCCCTGTATGCCTTTTTAGGTCTCGTCCTGGAATTCGCATCCAAAGGATGCGTCCAGGGCCGGAGACTTATAGCGAGCTGACACGGGGGAATGACGGACAAAAATCTGTCACGCGCTTCTCCCCGGCTGGATTCAGCTGCTTGCACGCGCACCAACATTCACGCATGCGCACATCACAGGCACACGCATACACAGCACTCACGCATGCGCACATACACACGCGCTGCTTACTTTCACTTTGCAACCCCCCCCACCAGTCATCGGATTTTTTTACACACGCACGCATGCATGCATACATACACACACACAGACACACGCGCACGCACAGGCGCACACACACACACAGGCAGACAGACAGACAGACACACACACACACACACACACACACACACACACGCGCGCACATGTCCCCTCCCCCCCTCACACCTCACTCACCGAGTTCTTTTAGTGTGTCCCTCTCTCCTTCCCTCTCTCCTTCGGCAGGCAGCGGCAGGCAGCGGGTCATCCTAGTAGCAGGCGGGGCTCTCCACGAGCACAGGAGCCCCGCTAGCTGACACGCAAATCTTCCGGCAATCTTTCGGCTCACGGGCACAGGAGTGCGGGGTAGGCTCCCGTCTGCTTCCTGTCTTTTTGCGGCCCCGCCCCCGTCCCAACACAGGTTGCCTGGCTTCCTGTTCGAGCCGGGCTGCGGCGGTGAGTTTTTGCATGTTCTACAACTTTAAATTGTATGTCTATATAGTCAATTAAAATGATAAATAAGTCCACAAAGCTAAGTAGTCACATATATAGGCGTCTAATGTATAAACGGTCTTGACTTGTTTATGCCATGATGCGATGCCCACTCATAGGTCGCCACCCAGCTGGATGAGACAGTGTAACCGCCATTGGCTGAAGAAAACTGTTAAACGCAAGGCGATTGGTTACTATGGTTCAGCTGATGTTTTGGAAGTTAGACTTAAAGCTCGTACAGCCCTTCCTTCTGCAGAGCGCTACTACTGGCTGGTGTGGCGCTAAGTAAAAGAAACTGCAGTAAAACACCTCGCAGCGCCGCGGTTAGACATGTAAGCGGTGGTGTGATATCCAAATCTTATTTGTTTGCCACTAGATGATCGTGAGGAAATCTCCTTCTCTTATTCTGCCTCCCTTTTCCTCCGGCCACAACCGGTGTCACGTGGATGCAGACTGAAACCTAGTACCCGTAGCATCATAAGTGTATGCTTAAGGCTTGGGAACCGGAAGGCAGATTGGGGTGGACTCCGGGGCCGGCCACCTCGGGGAGAGGATGGAGCCGCTGCAGAGGAATGGCTACCAGGGGCACGGCCGGTACGTGCTGGCAGTGGACGTGGGCAGCACCGTCCTCAAATGTCACGTCTACGACAAGGCGGCGGCGGTCAGGGGAGCCGGCAGCAAGAAGGTGACTGTGGGGAAAGAAAGGGGGTTGTGGGAGAGAAGGAGGGGTGTGTCGGCTGGGAGTGCATGAAAAGACCCGGGCTGTAATAAACAGACAGTGGGACAATGCAGGCTTGCAAGAAGAGGCAGAGAAGGGAATGCAAGAGCGGAGGTTATGCAGAGCTGTCAAGTTTCCTAAGTCTATGCTTCAGTGGGTCACCCGGCCCAAGTTTTTCCTTTGCTTTTTGGGACTTAGAATAGTTCTTTTTTTTTTATGGAGGGGTAAACCGGACTGCAAGTAGTGGGTCACCCGGCCCAAGTTTTTCCTTTGCTTTTTGGGACTTAAAATAGTTCTTTTTATGGAGGGGTAAACCGGACTGCAAGTCCCAGCATGCAAAGGAAATCCTTGAATTGATGACTTACTCACGACCATGGGGAACTCAAGAACTCTGTCTGTGATACATTTCAACTCACCCTCATTTTGGGGGGTGTCCCACACACCTTAGACTCATCTTCACCTTCCAAACGAGCAATGCCTTCCTTGGACTTCAACAGGGTCACAGAGGAACCTCCTCGCCTTCCAAAAATGCTTCAATTGAGTTCAATAGGCTCCCCCTCAAAGGACCCCCAATTTACACACACTTAGGATACGCAAAAGCTTAGGGGTGCGGTGCTTTGCCTAAGAATGGTCTGAGACAGAAGCATGTGGGAACGGGCTGCATAAGAGAATGCTTTGTAATGCATTAAAGAGACGAGTGCAGTGCAGAATATCCACTGTAGCACTTGCTCAGTGTGCCATGCAGTGTCCTCGAGAGAGAGAAAACTAAATAAATACAAATATATTATATATATATATATATATATATATATATATATATATATATAATCAAGTAGTCAGTGCTATGTAGGTTCTGCAGCTGTTGGAACATTGAGGCATAACGCATACTCCGTGCACTATGATTACTGATAACTGAAGTGTAAAAGTGCACTGGTCCTTTATCACGTAGCAGTGTGAAGTGCAATTGCTGAACTTGGCACACAGCTCAAAAGGTGGTAGATACATAATTAGGTTATGGAGACGTGGCATGCCTATGGTATTTTTTAAACGAGCAATCTTTCTCTATGCATTTTCTGGTTATGTGTCATGAATTATGTGGCAAGTGATACATTATGTGGCAAGCGATGAATTATGTGGCAAGTGATACATTATGTGGCAAGCGATGAATTATGTGGCAAGTGATAAATTATTTTGCTAGTGATAAATTATGTGGCAAGTGATAAATTATGTGTCATGAATTATGTGGCAAGTGATACATTATGTGGCAAGCGATGAATTATGTGGCAAGTGATACATTATGTGGCAAGCGATGAATTATGTGGCAAGTGATACATTATGTGGCAAGTGATAAATTATGTGTCATGAATTATGTGGCAAGTGATAAATTATGTGGCAAGCGAATTATGTGGCAAGTGATACATTATTTGGCAAGTGATGAATTATGTGGAGGGGAGGGGCTATAATCATGCAGAAGACGCCATTTTGCTGCTGCATAAGTCATAGGTGTGGGCTGCATCATTATATGTCAATATGCAACATATTTTATATGTCCCTTTTTATAAAAACAAAACATAACTACTGCAAAAAAAAATTCTTTTATGCAAACAAATTTAAATACTGCATAAATAATTTTAACAACAAATACTTTATATGTAGCTTTTTATGTACATAAGAAAACTATAGCATAAAGCAAAAAACATTGCCATTTACAATAATAATAGCTCAAACTTAAATAATGCGAGACCTATTGCATTGCAAATGCTTGTTACTCTTACCAGTCCTGCCCTGATTTCTCAAGAAGATCAGAACAGACCGGTCTTGAATTATCTTAGTGGAGAGTATGGTATCCAGAACTCATGAGCTTGAGCATATTTCCTCTGATCTGTCTGTAGCTCTGGGAGGATCTCTTTTTCCAGCAGTACGGTAGGGTGTGAGTTCTCCACCCGATCTTTCGCACTCACCAACTTCATGATTGGATATTGAGCAACGACAGTAGAACACGTTTGACCTTCCTCCAGAGGTGCTTGATGTCATCTTAATGAAAACTATATGCCTTTTCCTTACAATAAATTTATAGTTTGGTGTGATACACATCAGATTGACCCCTCCAGGCCAGGTTACCGGACGTTTTGTTTGTCTCTTGCCTGGCAAGGATTTGGTTTGCCATTATAATAATGGGGTAACCCAAAAGATAAAAACGGACCTGGGTGCTGTACAGGAATGAAAAATTGGTCCGTGACCATGTGTTTATAATGAACTCAATTCGATATTAAATAATTGGTGCCGAGTAGGAGACATGCAGCACTGAAAACGGATAATTCCACACAACAAAAAGTCCCTATTTATGCATATACTAGTTTCTTTTATGCAAGCTTAAGTCAGAAAGAACACACATAAAGAAAGCGCCACAATGTGTCATGAAATATCAAAACATATTTATTTTAAATTAATCAAATCATTTTTAATCCTCAATATTCATAGGTTGCGCGCGAAAAAGGGGCGAAGATGTAGTAAGGAAGTGGTGGTGGGTAGTGAAAAGTGCAATTCAGAAGGATAAAGGAAACAGTAGGATATTCAAAACAACACTGGTAACTGAGACTAGACTAAGGAACCTGTCCACTTTGTCACTCTAATTTACATGTATTCTGTAAACTATGGTGTGCATTTAATGCATTTTTACATGGTAGGTGGGAGGGGTAAAAAAATGGTACAGGTTGTATTGAGGGCAGATAGCGTCGACGTTTCGACTCGGCTGATGTACGGCGGGCACTTTGGGCCTCAGCTGCGAGTCTTCATCAGGACAAGGGTTTGCAACCTATGGAGGAGAATACTGGGTTAGATGTGTGCTGTGTGTGTTTTAGAAATTAATGCTAGGTCAGGTGAAGCTTACTAACCTAAACCTGGTACCAAGCCTGGCTACACAGGTAGAAGATCCAACAGTGTATATGTGCCCAGAGTCGCCAGAAGAAACAGCGTTCAGTGTCCATTCAATGGACAAACATAAACGAATCTGGGATTCATCCGTGATGTAACAGCTTCCTAGAATGTTAAAACCAAGTGTAAATGCAACTATCAGCCGATAAGATAACATAAACAGTTGGTACAGCCAGTGCGCAGTTCCAATTGGGCACTGGCTGTACCAACTGTTTATGTTACATCACGGATGAATCCCAGATTCGTTGATGTTTGTCCATTGAATTGACACTGAACACTGTTTCCTCTGGCGACTCTGGGCCCATATACACTGTTGGATCTTCTACCTGTGTAGCCAGGCTTGGTACCAGGTTTAGGTTAGTAAGCTTCACCTGACATAGCATTAATTCCTAAAAAACACACTGCGCACATCTAACCCAGTATTCTCCTCCATAGGTTGCAAACCCTTGTCCTGATGAAGACTCGCAGCTGAGGCCCAAAGTGCCCGCCGTGCATCAGCCGAGTCGAAACGTCGACGCTACCTGCCCTCAATACAACCTGTACCATTTTTTCCCCCTCCCGCCAACCATGTAAAAATGCATTAAATGCATGAGAAGTTGGCCTGATACAAGGTGATCACTAGAACTAGTGAGCATCATATATCAGTCCAAACAACCCTTATGGTGATTGGTTGTAAGTCAACCTTATAGACCAGCTATCCTAATGGTAGCATGGACAAAGCAGTCTTAGGCTAAACTCTTTTGGCATGTGAAGCCAGCTGTTTTACCACATATATCCCCTTGAATACCAGATGAAAGGACACCACACAGGTTGTTATGAAAATAAACAGTATATTTATTAATAACAAACACCTCTGAACTCTTTATGAGGTCAGAGGGCTAAGCACATGACCATCTCTTAGGAAAAATACGATAAGTTGCACAAAATTACAATGGTGCCCTAGGGGCACGGCAAACCATATACTAAGTAAATGGAATGTGAAAGGCGATAGAAGGAATGGAGTTGTCCAGAGGCTGTAGGACCGTTGGGACCACGCTACACTAACTTAAGGTAAGTAATAGGAGGCCCACGGAGCGCGTGTGCAGAGTGTGAACTCATACGCGAGATGCGTAACTACGTCTATGGACCGTACAGTTCAAGAAAAAGGTAAGTACGGACAATCCTGACTAGTTAGGACTAAAACGACTGTGGAACTGGACACTAGGACAGTTAAACTACCCTTGAGCACTGAAATGCTCTCGTTACCTCACCCACGGGCTGCGGGTGCATAGGTGTCAAAGTGTGTCGGGTTTCCGGGTTGAAGTCTATGGAGCCTGGAGGAAAAGATGCTGCAGGCGACCAGGAGGAAGGTGTCTGGTGCGATCCAAGGGTGGATCGGTGAAGAAGAGGACCTGAAAGCAGAGGGGACAGTGTTCAAAGTCACTAGCCAGTGACCGGTGTGGAACCAGGAGGGAACCAGGTGCTGTCGTGGCGATCAGGTGAAGAGTGGACGCTTGTCTCTGCAGCCACGTGGACCAGGAGGTGTCTTCGATGACCAGGATGGAGGCACGAGCTGTCCCACTCAGGCTCTCGCTGTCGGTGGTGTTGGATCCGGATTCGGTGTCAACAGGCCTTGGCAAAGGCAACCTACGCGGTGAGTGGAAGCGGCGTCTGGAGTGGACCAGGAGGGTCCAGGGTGCCCCTCTTTTGGAAGGGAGCAAGGGCCAGTCTGGAGCAACCAGACCAGCAGTGACGATTTCAAGATTCGTCGTCTAGGAGGCCACTAGCCAGCCGGCAAGTGACCAGACAACGCGTCGAGCAGCAAACAAGCAGAAGGGCCCCACGCAGATCTTGTGGAAGCTGGAGGGCTGATCTTCGGTGCAGGGGCTGCTCGGGGCTGGGGCTTCTCAATCCCCAAAGCTCTTGGTCGAGTTTACCAAGGGAGTCGTGCTGGAAGCGAAGTACAGTTTCTTTCAAGATGGCCGGTCCCACGTGTCTCGTCTCACCCACGGGTCTCAGCTTTGCTGCAGACGTGAGTTGAGGTCGGAGAGGTCTGGGAATCCGGGTCTCGTCGGGCACTGAAGTCTGGATCCTCGAGGGAAGACGACAAAGTGAAGCCGCTGGACGCTTGATGGTGCCTGCAGTTGCAGCGTGGACCCTCATTGCCCACAAGGGAGATTCTTCAGTCTTCTGTGGAGCAGAACGTCGAAGTCCAGAGTTTCTTCTTGTAAAGTTGTTCAGGATAATCTAATTTGGAATGGGACCAGCGCCTACCTTTATTCTCCTAAAGGGGGCTGCACTACTGACTAGGTCCCTCCCCTGGCTGGGACCAGGAAGGGGGGTGGCTACCTCCCCTATCCTTTGTCCGGTTTCGCGCCAGAGCTGGGGCAGGGATGCCCCAGCAACTGGTTTGAACCGGTGTATGCACAGGACACCTTGTGTGCCCCAGGCATGTCTCATTCCTTTCAGGCCTGTCCTACCCAATACACAAAATCCTGTCTGGGGTGGTGCTAGCACCTCCCAAGGCAGGAAACCCTTTGTCCAAGCCTTCCTCGCTGGAAGGACTCCCAGCAGCAGGAGGTCAGTCTGTGGTAGCAGCATCCATTTTGTGATGCCAAGGCTCGAGTTAACTTTAACCTGGGTTCTCAGTTACATACATGTTGTGCCCCTCTTGAAGGGTTGAATGCTACCCCTGTCGCCAGAATTGGCGAGGGGGTAGTATTCCAATTCGTATGACACCTTACTCGACATGTTTTGATAATGTTATACCAGAGTTAGCATTTAACCGCGAGGTTTATAATGCACTTAAGAGTATATGGTATAGCGTTATCCTGGAACAGCTATTAGGACTTGGTCCGCAGACGGGCTCAGCTCATGCCAGAGCACCATCTCACATAATTCCAAGCACTCTGCCTTCAGGATTGATAAGGCCTGCCATAGGAGTGACTGATAGGAATATATGTGTCCATTTTAGGGTTAGATATAGGTATACTATATCTATAGCAAAGGGTGATTACACCACCTTGCCCCAGCTGTCTGCAGCCAGTTGTGTCAGTTTTAGATGGCCAGCCAGGGCTGGCATAATACATGCTTCAGCCCCTGGTAGGCCCTGGGTACACCTACGCCCTGGATACCTAAGGTACACTGTACAGGGACTGATAAGGTGGCCCAGTACCAATTGGTAAATGCACCTAAAGTACATGGTTGTCAATTTAGAGAGAGAACAGCTAGGCTGTGGGTCTGATTAGCAGGCCCACAGCCAGGGAAAGTCGTAAACCAGTGAAGCAAAAAGCAAAAATCTGGGGTGACCATAGGATTGCAGACCCCACTCTCCGACAATACACACGACCGTTTACAGAGTACATGTAAATTAGAGTGACAACATGGACAGGTTCCTTAGTCTGGTCTCAGTTACCAGTGTTGTTTTGAATATCCTACTGTTTCCTTTATCCTTCTGAATTGCACTTTTCACTACCCACCACCACTTCCTTACTATATCTTCCCCCTTTTTCGCGCGCAACCTATGAATAATGTGGATTAAAAATTATTTTTTTATTAATTTAAATTAAATGTTGTTTTGATATTTCATGACACGTTGTGGCGCTTTCTTTGTGTGTTCTTTCTGACTTAAGCTTGTATAAAAGAACCTAGTATGTGTATAAATAGGGACTTTTTGTTGTGTGGAATTATCCGTTTACAGTGCTGCATGTCTCCTACTCATTTAAAAAAACAATGGTCCTAAGCATAGAAGGGATAATCAAATAAGTTATTATAGACTTCAATAAGTACTATAAAGTTGATTCCTATGTCCAGTCGGACATGGAATGTTTATTAAATCAATGTATGAATACGAAAAAATGGAAACACAAACAAATACAGTAGGGCGCAGAGTCCTGTACCCAACATGAGGGATAGAAAATAAAGAAAAAGGTGGGAAACAAACGAATTATCAGGCAATAACTTTGGAGCCAATCGTGGCTTGCACCTCATTACATAGTACGGCAAGCTCTAACCGACAGTAACCACAATACATAAACACAATGGTTAATTTGCAGCACTGTTTGTGAAAGTAGACGTTTCGATCCCAAGCTCCTAAATTAGCGGGATCATCATCAGGACTATTAATATAATTGCCTGGTTGTTAACATTTTAGCCTTATCGTGGCTCAAGGGAGAGTCACACGTGTCCTTTATCCGGTAATAGGTCAGGGCGTGGGATGTGTCCTCCGTGGTGTCCTGGTAGTTACCATGTGTCTTGGAACAATACGCTTCGGGTTTCTGTATTTGCCCGGGGCCTGAGGTCGCAGGTGGAGTGGACACTATGGTCGTTCCTCCGTGTACCGGCTATTACACGGTACACAGAGGAACGACCATAGTGTCCACTCCACCTGCGACTCTTTCGAGCTCCAAGCGGAACCAAACCGCCATTGCATGCGGCATTCTTGGATATCCCCTCAGGCTCCGGGCAAATACAGAAACCCGAAGTGTACTGTTCCTCGTCGACGAAAGCCATTAAGAAATCTTCGTCGTCAACTAAGATTCCGTCGACGAGGGCTCCGTCTACGGAGGTTCTGCCTACGTCGACGACTCAGTCAACGACTGTACCGTCGACGACTTCGTCTACGATGGATCGCCCGTCGACGGTAACTCTGACGGCGACTCCGTCGACGGCCACACCGTCGACAATGGATTCTTCCAAATTGTCTTCGTCGACAGCCAAATCAGCACCGTTGACAATAGCGTCGAAGGTGGCACCGGCTTCCTTTGCCTCGTTGCCTTTAGTGCCTTTGAAGACTTCAGGATCCTCTGGCACTGCTGATCTTTCCCAACGTCGCAGTAAGGCTCCGTGCCACCAGTTATCTGCTCCAGAGCTGCAACCACCTTCTCCAATGTTTGCCACTACCTCTGAGCATGACACTGATTCTGAGAATGAAAGTGACATGTTTGGGGCAGCCCATAGTCCCTATGATTTGATCATGAAATGTCAGGAGTCTGACACTGACGAAGATGGCGGAGACCAAGAGTCTCAACCTGAGGAACAGTTTGTCCAAGTCCCTATGGCTACGTTACCATTTACCTTGATCTCCAATCTCCAGCATATGCTGGATGATTACAACCGTCGTTTGCGTGTATCAAGAGGGAGAGAGAGGACCAGAAAGCTAGTCCTTATCCCCCGATTATATGTCAATAAATCAAAATTGGACTAGCTAAATAATCAAAAGAAAATAAATTGTATTAAATTTATCAGGGACTCAAGTATGCTTTGTCAACGGTTTGTGGCACCTGGTAGGTGTGCTCATAAAGCCCTCACCCACCAACCTAGTTGGTGGCATGCTTCATCATCGGGCCCACCCAGTGACACCTAGCGTGTCCCGGGTGTGCTTCGACGCCTGAAGACAGCGGAGCAGGTATGTCGCTGTGTATGCGGTGAAGACTGTTAAGGATTGTGAATTTAAAACGGCTTGGCGGGGATCCCAGTGCCCGAGGGCAGATACACTTTAATAGCTGGGTCACCGTCAGCGGTTAAAAATAAGGCTATTGGATGTTAGAGGCGAGTTACGACCTCCCACATCCTGGGGAGTGTCAACATGTTTCAGCCAGTGCCTTATTACTATGCTGGCTTTCTTCAGGACGGGTAAAAAAGATAAGAAGGTGTGTGCAGTTAAAACTAGTGAGTGTATATCCAGACTATGTGTATACACGCCCTAAAGTGTTTTTCTATGTGTGAGTGGGGAATTCCCATCTCAAGAAAACACCTATACATATAACATATAGGACAGAGACAAAACATACATGGAAAAAGGTTAGAGTCACTTGGCTGTATAATATATATACAGTTGGTTGCCGGCTCTATAGCGGTGTAGGTGCTGGCTATGAGCGGCTAGAGTGTAATGGCACTGGTGGTACCATTAGGGTGGGGTTCGCACTTGATTACGATAGTGGGGTGGCTAAAACACGAATTGTACATAGTAGTGCACAGTGGTACAAAAGAAAAACATAAGGGTTCAATCTTACGCTAGTTAGTCAAAGGGGCTACTTCATGGTTTGAGAAGTGGCATGGGTTGACCCTGTGGATTAAAAACACAGGTTTTGCCACAGTTTCTGAGAGAGAGAGAGACCTGTAGGGGAGAAAAACGCTTACCAGAAATGTAGAACCTTCATGGTACTCACTGAGTTCTTGGTCAGAGCCTGCCGTGGACCTGTACTGCCTCCTTCGCTGCACCGGTAGTGAATGGCCATGGGAGTGAGCTTTTTATATTGTAAGCAGATTGTTAAATTGCTGGCACCTGTGTTAGCGAGGAAAGGGTAAAAAGACTCGAGATACTGAGTCAATGCGCTCGCAAGCGCTGGTCATGGTGGTGGTGACAGGCTGCGCATGCGCGTTGTAGTGCGCTGTTACCGCGCATGCGCATTGGGGTTCTATTACCGCGCATGCGCATTAGGGTGCTAGTACTGCGCATGCGCGCGAGTGAGAGAGCAGGTACTACTCGCTCGCGCATGCGCGGTCAAGGCGGCGCGATTTAAGAGCCATCAGGCACTATAATTGACAAAGCGATGGGGCAATAGGGAGCAGTAATAAAGCAAGAATTTTATACACTTGTATGCCTCATTGCCACTGGGCAGCTGGGCAATGGTCTTGTTAAAGTGCATGTTTTCATCGCGACCAGGCGATGGTCTGTGGAAGGCTGGCACTGGGGGGTTGGTTTTACTGTCCTGATCACGTGTGTGACAATGAATTCCACGGGATGGCATCATTGAGCCCATTAGTTGATGTCGACAGACGGTATATCCATCTTTGCTCTTTGCCTAGAAGTCTTTTGTCATTGTCAATGGCACTTTCCGGGATCTGTTCGATTATTGTCCAGTTAAAGTCATTTGGTGTGTGACATTGAGTGATGAAATGGTTCGTGAGTTTGCTTACGTTCTTCTTGCATCGGATCGTGCTTCGATGCTCAGTAATTCTAGTCTTGATCTTTCGGGTGGTCATCCCCACATAGCGGAGGCCACATGTGCATGTCAGGAGGTACACCACGTTGCGTGAGTTGCAGTTGGTGTGACTTTGTTGTGTCCATATTTTGTTGGGTTCCAGGTGGAGCGTTCTGGTGTGTGTGGTCAGGTGGCACACACTGCAATCGTTGCAGGGGTAGTGTCCAACCACCTTCGGAAGGCCCCAGGCATTCAAGATGGTATTTGCTGGTTGTTTGTGTGGTAGTCTAGGTCTGGTGCTCACCAGCTGATCCTTGAGGTTTTTGTTCCTTTTGTAAGCGAATCTGGGTGTTTCCCAGTTCCTTGGTCCAGAGTTGATGATTCTCCAGTGTTTTTTTATGATTTTGGTCACCTCATTGGAGGCCGTGTTATAAGTGGTGACGCAAGTGATTGGTTGTTCTTGGTCACCCCTCACGTGGTTCTCCAGGAGGGCATCCCGGTTTTGATTTCTCGCCCTTTTCTGTGTTTTATGAATGATGGCTTTGGGGTATCCGCGGTTTTCAAGTTTGGTAGCTAATTCAGCAGATTGTGCTTTGTAGTCGTTCACATTGGTGCAGTTCCTTCGGATGCGGAGGAACTGTCCGAATGGTAGGTTTTCCCTCAACGGCCGGGGGTGAAAGCTGCTGTAGTGCAGTAAGGAGTTCCTGGCCGTGGGTTTATAGTATGTCGTCGTGGTTAGGGTCCCATCTTTTGCCCTGATGTCTAGGTCCAGGAAGGGCAATGCTTCGTTACTGGCGGAGCTGGTAAACTTCAAGTATTGGTCCCTGGTATTGAGCCATGTCATGAAGTTGTCCAGGTCAATCTGTGAGCCTTGCCAAATGACCAGGATATCGTCAATGTACCTGTGCCATTTCAGGATATGGTGACTGAAGGGGTTATTGGGTGTGGCAATGTGGGAGCACTCAAAGTGGTGTACGTAAAGTCCTGCTACACTTGGAGCAAAGACGCTGCCCATGGACGTGCCATTAGTTTGCAGGTAGAAGTCGCCTTCGTACTCAAAAAAGTTTTGCTTGAGGGCCAGAGTGGCACACGCCAGTATGAAGTCCCTGGGGGTGTGGTAGGGCCAAGGAGATGCCATTAGGACATCATGGAGGACCTTCAGGGTGGCGTCCTGAGGCAGGCTGGTGTATAGGCTCTCCACATCTAATCCCACCAGGAGTTGGGTGTCGGGGTCGAAGTTCATCTTGTCAATGACCTGTTTTTCTCCCCTACAGGTCTCTCTCTCTCTCAGAAACTGTGGCAAAACCTGTGTTTTTAATCCACAGGGTCAACCCATGCCACTTCTCAAACCATGAAGTAGCCCCTTTGACTAACTAGCGTAAGATTGAACCCTTATGTTTTTCTTTTGTACCACTGTGCACTACTATGTACAATTCGTGTTTTAGCCACCCCACTATCGTAATCAAGTGCGAACCCCACCCTAATGGTACCACCAGTGCCATTACACTCTAGCCGCTCATAGCCAGCACCTACACCGCTATAGAGCCGGCAACCAACTGTATATATATTATACAGCCAAGTGACTCTAACCTTTTTCCATGTATGTTTTGTCTCTGTCCTATATGTTATATGTATAGGTGTTTTCTTGAGATGGGAATTCCCCACTCACACATAGAAAAACACTTTAGGGCGTGTATACACATAGTCTGGATATACACTCACTAGTTTTAACTGCACACACCTTCTTATCTTTTTTACCCGTCCTGAAGAAAGCCAGCATAGTAATAAGGCACTGGCTGAAACATGTTGACACTCCCCAGGATGTGGGAGGTCGTAACTCGCCTCTAACATCCAATAGCCTTATTTTTAACCGCTGACGGTGACCCAGCTATTAAAGTGTATCTGCCCTCGGGCACTGGGATCCCCGCCAAGCCGTTTTAAATTCACAATCCTTAACAGTCTTCACCGCATACACAGCGACATACCTGCTCCGCTGTCTTCAGGCGTCGAAGCACACCCGGGACACGCTAGGTGTCACTGGGTGGGCCCGATGATGAAGCATGCCACCAACTAGGTTGGTGGGTGAGGGCTTTATGAGCACACCTACCAGGTGCCACAAACCGTTGACAAAGCATACTTGAGTCCCTGATAAATTTAATACAATTTATTTACAACCGTCGTTTCCCAGCAACGCCGCAAGGTACTCCTGTGCAATCTCCTGCTGCCGTTGCACTGCCTCCACCGTCTCTTCCACCGACTTTGCCGCCCACAACTTCGCCCCAGGTTCAGACGTCCATCAGAATTCATAAGACTGTTTATCCGCAGGATGCGGATGATGAGGCGGTTCCAGAACGAGAGGACGGAGAGGTCCCTGAGGATTCGGACGAGGATGCAGGCGAACACGGTATGGCGGAGTGGGACGATTACCGAATGCAGACGCCCTCTCCTCAGCCAGGAGACTCTGGTGATTCACCTCCAGTAGATATCGCCAGTTTCCATCTACTAATGGATAAAGCAGCTCAGCGTTTCAAATTACCTAGAACGCAACGTGAGGAGGACTGTTTCCTCTACGATTTTAAAAATAAGCCTTACAAACAAGTCCACACGATTCCAATAATCGATTTTTGTTTGGAAGGAAGGAATTAAACTCATGCAGGCTCCAAACACGTTACCTGCTCAAGTACCGCGCCTTGAGAAGAAATACAAGACCCCAACCGGTTCTCCCGCATGCTTGATCTCTCACCCTAAGCCGGACTCAGTAGTAACTCAAGCTGCACAGCGTAGAACCCGGAACCCAGCGTCTCCAATCACCGCGCCTCCCGGTAGAGAGGGTCGGCGCCTAGACGCTATTGGCCACAAGTTTTCTACCATGGCTTCCACTTCTGTTCGAGCAGCCAATGCCTTAGCCATTTTGGGACGCTATGACCGGCAGATGTGGTCGGACATCTGCATTAGTAGATATAATACCTGAGGCTTCCAAGGCGGACGCTCAGCAGATTCTTCAGGATGGGAAGAGAGCATCGGAAGAAATGATCGACTGTGCAGTCGATATTGCTGGTACAGGTTTCCGTCTGCTTGCAAGTGCAGCTGCCCTCCGACGCCAGGGTTGGTTAAAATCCACCTCCTTCCGGCAGGAAGTCCAATCCAAGATCCTTGATATGCCGTATGATGGTGAATCGCTATTCGGGTCTCACATAGAAGACGCTCTGGAGTCCATTAAGAAGTACACCGATACGGCAAAGTCATTGGGCACGTTGCAATTCCGGAAGCAGCCCTTTCGAGGTGCGCGCGGACGCGGCACTTCTTCCACTTTTCCAGGAGGACAACAGTACCGCTCCTACAATCAGGGCAACCAGCGTTGCGCATCCAATCAGCAGCAGTCCAATCGTCAGCAGTCCTCCAAACCCTATAGGGGAAAGTCCTCCTATCGCGGATCCACTCCTAAGCGCCAATGACTTTTGTCATCCCCAAGGTGTTTGGAGGTCGAATCTCTCGGTTTTATTCTCAGTGGTCCTCCATCACCTCAGAACGCTGGGTTTTAGACATTGTACGAAGGGGTCATACCTTAGAGTTCGTCGAGATTCCTCCTCGTACTCCACCATCTGGCCCGCCTCCTCCACACCTCAAGGAGCTTTACCATCAAGTCTGTCTTGTTCAAAAAGGTGCAGTCGAAGTGGTCCCGGTACATCAAAGAGGAGAGGGGTTTTACTCTCGATTCTTCCTCATACTCAAGAAGACCGGAGATTGGCGACCCATTCTGGATTTGAGGGCTCTCAACCAATTACTCAAAAGCCAATCTTTCCGCATGCTGACATTACTGGAAATCCTGCGTCTTCTATCCAGTGGGGATTTCATGACCACCATAGACCTTCAAGACGCATACTTTCATGTCCCGATTATCCAACAGCATCGCCAGTACCTGCGTTTCAAGGTGGGGCAAACGCATTATCAGTTCAAGGTCTTGCCCTTCGGACTTCGATCAGCTCCTCGTGTGTTCACGAAGGTACTGGCTCCTCTGGTGGCTCACCTGCGTCTCCAAGGCGTTCAAATTTTTCCATACTTGGGCGATTGCCTCCTCAAATCTCAATCCCACCATCAACTATGTCAGGACACTCGTATTTGTCAGCAGGTGTTTCAGTCGCTGGGGTTGGACATCAACGTCGAAAAGTCACAGTTTGTGTTACTGCAAACCAGAAACTTCTTGGGAGATATCCTAGACACGAGACTATCAAAAGCGTTCGTCTCGCACGAGCGGCAACAGAAGATCCTTCGTCTGGTCTCCCTCGTTCGAATAAGACAGTCCGTTTCTGTTCGGACGTTAAAGTCGTTTTTGGGGATGGCATCATCTTGTATCGCACTGATCCCAAATTGCAGATTACGAACCCGTCCCATTCAAGAGGAACTGGACGTACACTGGCGTCAGGTCTCCGGGTCCTTCAATGACCTAGTTGCTGTCACAGCCCGCATGAGAGAGTTTGCATTGGTGGGCGCAGCCAACCAACCTGGAGACGGGGACGTTGTTCCTCATTCACTCACCAGATCTCACGCTCACGACGGACGCCTCTCTGGAGGGCTGGGGCGCTCATCTCCAAGGCCTATCCATCAAAGGCAAGTGGACTCCGCCCCAAAGCACGTGGCATATCAACAGGCTAGAGTTGATGGCGATCTTCCTAGCGCTCAAGTCATTCCTACCTGTAGTTCACGGGGAGTCAGTGCTTATCCAAACGGACAATACCACCAGCATGCACTACGTGAACAAACAGGGAGGAACCAAGTCTCCACACCTGTCTCGCTTGGCCCAGTCAATCTGGGATTGGCTCTCAGTCATCAGATCACCTTGACGGCTGTCCATCTGCCAGGCGTGTCCAACATCCTGGCGGACTTTGTAAGCAGGTCCACATCATCAACACACGAATGGGAACTGCACCAGCCGACTCTGCATCTTGTGTTCCACCGATGGGGTCGCCCAGCTCTAGACCTCTTTGCAACGCCAGAGAATCGAAAATGCCCGTCCTACGCAAGTTGGCATCCCCACCCCGGTTCGTGCGGGAATGCCCTTTGATCGATTGGTGCGATCTATTCGCTTACGATTTCCCGCTGATTCAGTTAGTACCGCGGGTGCTGTGGAAGATGCGGAGGCAGCCCTGCCACATCCTATTGATCGCCCCTTGTTGGCCCAGACAGGCATGGTTTTCGGAATTGCTTCTGCTGTCCTAGTGCAAGCCCATTCCTCTGCGTCCTCGTCCAGACCTCCTAACGATGGACAGGGGTCAAGTGTGCCATCCGGATCCCTCCATGCTACAATTGTCAGCATGGAACCTGAGCACCTTGAATTCGCAGACCTAAACATATCTCAGGAATGCAGGGACATCCTCGCTCATGCTAGGGCTCCGTCTACCATCAAAACTTACAAACTCAAGTGGAAGAGATTCTGTCATTGGTGCGTGGCAGCAAATGTCCATCCAATCCATTCTACTCCGGAGCAACTTCTTCCGTTCTTCTTAAGTCTCGCTCAGTCCGGACTTTCACATGCTACCTTGAGAGTTTTCCTAGCTGCAATCTCTCGCTTCCGACACGATGGCTCTTCCTCCCTCTGTTTGTCCAAAATCATACGCCAGTTCTTCAAAGGGCTCTTCCGAAAGTTCCCACCTGTTCGGCGCCCTCCTCCACCATGGCACCTCAAGGTTGTCATATCACAACTTATGAAGTCACCATTTGAACCTATCCATAGGGCGGATATCAAGTTCCTCACCTAGAAGGTTGCGCTGCTTTTGGCTTTGACTTCATCTCGTCGCGTCAGCGACCTTCACGCTTTCACTATCAAGCCACCTTATCTACAGTTCAAACCTGAAGGCATGGCGCTTCGCACCAACCCCTCTTTCCTACCTAAAGTGCCTACGGATTTTCATCTGAATGAGCCTGTGTTCCTAAAAACTTTCTTTCCGGACCCAAGGTCTCCGGCGGAGCAGCGCTTGCATTCTTTGGACATCAAACAATGCCTTAAATTTTACATTGCCAGAACTGCCTCCTTCCGCAAGTCCGATCAACTGTTCATTGCTTATGGGCGACTGCGTAAGGGGCATCCAGTTACCAAACCAACAATTGCCCGTTGGCTTTCTTCAGCCATTACTTTCTGCCATTTACAACAAGCTGGCAAACCATTGCAGTCTTCAGTGAAGGCTCATTCTACGAGGGCGAGGTCTTCATCCACCGCCTTGTTTGCCGGTGTGCCATTTCATCAGATTGCCGTGCAGCGACATGGTCCAGCAGGCACACCTTCACCAAGCATTATTGCTTGGATGCCATCAATGAAGCGGATACCGCAGTGGGACAGGCAGTGCTTCGTCATCTTTTCAAATAAGGTGAGCCTCTGTTCCCTCCTCCTTTGTGTTTTCTGTGATGGCTTTTTCCATATGTGCCTAGCAATCTCAGCTCTACGTAGGTTACTGCTCTCTATTCTATTCAAGCATGTGAATCTATGAAAGACACCCCTAATACTGGAGAAGAACAATTGTTACTTCCCTGTAAACAGGTGGTTCTCCAGTATTGGTGTCTTTCATAGAATCACATGCGACCCACCCTTTCCTCCCCTCAGAGGCTCTCTTCTCCTCATGCACCCTAGGTCTCTTTGGTGATTCGCAAATCTGAGGACTGGAGCTTCTGAGGAGAAGGTTCTAGAGGGTGCTTACGCATGATTGGCTGTAGTTTGGACTAACATAATGACACTAATGTGTTACAAGTGTTTTTTTTCTCTTTACCATGCATTCCTATGTAGGAATTGTTTTGGAGGTTTTCAGTTGTATTTTCCTCTTCTTTTATTATGTATTATGTTTTCACACACACACACACATATATATATATATATATATATATATATATATATATAGCATTATTGCTATTTTATGTACCGTGGTGGGACTTCCACTTCGAAGACTGGTAATATTCAAGCATGTGAATCTATGAAAGACACCAATACTGGAGAACCACCTGTTTACAGGTAAGTAACAATTGTTCATTTCCATGATTTATTAGCATCCTAAGCTAAGGGACAACGTCACGCCCCAGAGAGCTTCAGATCATAATGTCCGTTAGGACCTATTAGCACAGATGTACCCGTCATACACAGGTACTTACTCAAATGATCCTCCTAAGGAAAGATATTAATCAGAGGCATCAAACCCTAATGCTGGGTCGAGTAGAGACAGATCAGCAGGTGAAAAACTGTTTATTGAACCAACATAAGAGATCCCTCTATTTATGTAGTAAAAACCCATGGTATGGCGTCATTAAGGCCTGTTGTTTCACTGCAAAGTTTAAATACCCATGTTTGCTCTCGCATAAAGAGAAACTTAGACACATCACTGATGTGTGAGGGTATGTAGGGTTTCTCTAGCACTGTCCAAGAAAAATCTTCAGCCTTGTGATTAAGATCGACAAAATGTTTAGTCAATTTAGTGTTTCTTTTTACACCTGAACGTGCTCTTATGCTCCAACATTCGTAGTCTTACTTTTCGAGTGGTCATGCCCACGTAACGGATCTTGCAAGGACAAGTGATCAGATATATTAGATTCTCACTGTTACAATTAGTGAAGCTAGTCTGAACCCCCGTTCTGATTTTTGGGTCTAAGGGCAGATGGCACAAGACCCACAGGGAAAGTGGCCTTGAACTGCAGGGAGATCCCATAGTGTTCCTACAGCTCATGGTGGAAGCCTGCCGGTCCCTCAGGTTTGTCCCTCAGGTTTGTCCCTCAGGTTTGTCCCTCAGGTTTGTCCCTCAGGTTTGTCCCTCAGGTTTGTCCCTCAGGTTTGTCCCTCAGGTTTGTCCCTCAGGTTTGTCCCTCAGGTTTGTCCCTCAGGTTTGTCCCTCAGGTTTCTCCCTCAGGTTTGTCCCTCAGGTTTGTCCCTCTTTTCAATTAAAATAGTGGTAGAGTTATCTTCTCAGTACAGCTATTCAGGATCCGCCAATGTTTCCTGACACACTTTTGTATGCCGTTAGTTAAGGAGCTGTTAGTGTTGACAAAAGTAAGACGATCCAAAGGTGGTTTCTCTGCAGGTGCCTCAAGTAATGCCTCCCGATTATTATTGGTGGCACGTTTGTAGGAGCGTTTGATTAGTTTCTTAGGATATTTTCTGGCTCTCAGTTGCTCCGCTTGATTCATTGTGTGTTCGCTGTATTTGTCCATAGTGGAACAGTTCCTCCGAACCCGAAGAAACTGCCCATACGGCAAATTATCACACAAAGATTGTTGGCTATCATAACGAAGCCATGAATTACGCGCCATGGGCTTGTGATACAGTTCGCTCTCTAGTCCATTGGGGGTAGAAAAGATGGAAAGGTGCAAAAACGCTATTCTATTTTGTCCAATTCAACTGTGAACCTGAAGAATTAATTCCTAGTATTCAGCCATTGTTGAAATTGTACAACTGAGTCAGGGCTGCTCCGCCATACCACCAACACGTTGTCGATATACCGCTTCCATAAGCGCATAGACTCATGGAAGAGGTTGTCAGGTGTAAGAACATGATGTTGTTCAAACAAATGGACGTATAGGTTGGCCAGGCTAGGCGCAAAAACGCTGCCCATACTGGTCCCAGAGACCTGAAGGTAAATGGTATCTTCAAATCTAAAGAAATTGTCTTTCATGGCCAGTTGGGCACCTGTCATAATAAAGTGAAGCAGAGTTATTGAGCCTAGATCGGTGTCAGTAGGGTTAGTGGAAATGGCATCCAAGGTTTCATCTTGCGGAATGGAAGTATGCAATGATTCAACATTGAAGGAGACTAAATAGTCTTTCTCCGTGTCGAATTCAACTTCTGGCACTATATGGAACACGTCATTCGTGTCTTGAAGATACGTTGGCATTTTCTTGACTATGGGTCTCAAAAAATGATCCAGAAATGTGGATAACTGTTCTTAAATGGACCCTATGCCAGATATTATCGGCCTGCCCGGTGGTGGTCTATGGGGTTTGTGTACATTGGGCAGACAGTAGAAATACGTCATCACAGGATGAAGTGTCTGCAGGGAACTGGCTTCTAGAGTGGTTATCCATCCAGCATTGGTACCTTCCTCTACAAGATCACAGATGGTTCTTCTAATCCTTTCTGTAGGGTCCTCTTTCAGAGGGCGATAGAATCTTCTATCTGACAACTGGTGCAGGCATTCCACTCTATGTACATCAGTATCTAAAATAACAATAGCACCGCCTTTGTCTGGGGGCTTTATGGCAATTTTATGATCCTCTATAAGTGTACGTAAAGCTAGTTGTTCCTTCTTCGGGAGGTTATTGAAAGTCTTCTTCTTCTTAAATATATTGGCTACGTCTTCTTGGACTGCCCTCTCAAAGGTTAACACCTGTGTTGGAACGCTAGTTGTCGGAGGATTAAAAGTAGAGTGTTTCTTGAGACCAGTATTACAGTCCTGTGCTGGTTTCAGTCCCTGATCTTTATCTTTGAAGAAATAGATTAAACGTATCTTTCGGAAAAGAAATTGCCAATTCGCACTGGACCTGAAAGGCATCGTCAACATTAGTTGCTACAAAGCCTAAACATCTGCTAAGAACCAATTTTTCATTATCTGACAAGCTCCTCTTGCTAAGATTGACAATTGAACTGGTTCCGCGCTGGTCCCCGGTTGGGGTTGGCTCTTCGTTTGGCTGTGAGTGCCCATGTGTGGTGCCGCTCGTTGGTTCCAGTGTACCTGTGGTTGTGTATTTCTCAGTTTGCCTCTGGGCCTTCCGTGGCCAAACCCTAAAAAAGGCTGGTTAGAAAAGTCCTGTTGGTATGATTGAAACAGAGCCATGGGGGGCTGAAATTGTTGGGGTGGAAAACCTCATGGAGTTGGGGGCCACCACTGTTGGAACTGTGGAGTAGGTTGACGCTCCTAATTGGGTTGCCCCCTAATCTAAAAGCCAACGAAGGACACTGTTCCCGAATGCAGGGTTTCAAACAGTCACCCATGCATAAGGGTGCAAATAGTCACACGTATATAAAAAAAAAAGGAGAGAACAAAATTATACAAAAGTATCCTAGGTGAAAAGAACCCACAGATAAAATGAAAAAGACACATGTTGTCCTCTGTTGCCCTCACACACCCCAAGGGGTGTTATGCTTCATCATCGGGTGTGTGCTCCTCGTAGGGCCGGCGCTGCAATCCCCTTGGGGTCCCCCGATGGGTCTCTTTATCGGAGATCTTTTTAGGACAGCCGGATGGTGCATGCGGGTGTGTGGGGTCGGGGTCAAAAATTAGGGTGAAAAAGTGCGTGCCATGTGATAATTGCGTTAAAAGAGTATACATGCAGCAAATGTTTTTTTCGTATACCCTTAAGGATTTCCTGTTAGAAATATCTTGTCCCCGTGGCATACTTTCCCCAGGTATCAAGAAAGTCATGGGTCTACATGTTTCGCGCCTGCGTAGCCATAAGGGTCATCGGCGCTTCGTCAGGACCAAAAAAAATTAAAACATTTAAGTGCACGTGAACTGATCGTATTAAAAACCCTCTAGATCAATCAGGGCAGGCTATTAAACTGTATACATATAGTCTGGCTACAGTTGCCCCCTAGTCTAAACTTTAAAATTTCAAGACGAAAGACTGGGTCTGATAAATCAAAAGATATGGGAAGCAGAATTACCCAGGATCTGTTTTGTTAACATAATGTTTTTGGGATAAGTAAAACATAAGTATCATTTTGGAAAGACCATAGTAGTATATTTTAACGCAAAGTTAATCTTAACTTAACTTTTTAAGACGTGGTTAATGCTTTTTTTTTTAACCGCTTTTTAGGAGGTAACTGATCCCAACCACCAAAGGTTTCCACGGACAGAAAATAATCCTTAGTATTATTTGTTTCAGAAGAACCCTTTCCTATTTGTTTCAGAAGAACCCTTTCCTATTTAAGCTCTTCACATTGTGCTCCTGAAGCGTCTTATGTGGACAATCTCTTCATTACTTTCACACTACTTGCTTTACGTAAGCCCTGATGAAGTTCTCCATGTGAGAATGAAATGTGTTGGATGAATTCAATTCTCTTATCGTGTGAATAAATCGATCAGAAATAAAGACTTTCTAAATATTATACCGATATCTTGGACTTCATTACCTGGCTCATGCCTACCTCTTGCTAACCACCAATAAGGAGGTGGTGCCTTCTCATACATACATTGCTCTTAAAGCCTTGAACGGTCTCTCACAAAAAATCAGAGCCTTCTCATCCCTTCTTGAATTCTGTAAGATGAAGACCTGGCTCTTTGAGTAAGCCCTTTCGAGGCCAGCCTCAACCACCTGCCTCTGTGCCAGAATAGCCTCAAGGGTAACAGTGCACTATAAAAGTACATGCAAAAGTAACGCAACAATGGTCATGATCCAATTTCATGTCAATATGATGTCATTGGTTCACAACCATGACATTCTGAACCTATATGTATTTGTAAAGCGCACTGCGCGTTAATGCTTTGCTTTCTTGGCGTTGACATAACATGTTTGTTGCCTCTCAGTGGTACTTATTTTATCTATCTTGGAAGAATGACAGGCTGAGTGGGCCTGTGTGGATTCTAACCTGTGACCATGAGGTTTAATGCTGATTCCTGAGGTAGATGCATTAATTCACTGACACAGCCTCAAATCTTTCTTCCCATTGCTAAAAACAGACTGTATCTTAATTCAAACAATCTGAAAGTGACACGTTAGTTATAGATTCCTTACCTTAGAAAATGCCCAGGCATCAGACTGGATCCGGAAACTTTTGCTTAGCAGTACCCCTGTGCGCCCGTAGGCGGCGTCCTGCGGCTCCGCGTCCGTCGCTGGCGTCGTATGTGCCGAGATGACGTCCCGGTAACTACTTATGCAAAGAAAACAGTTGATGGACAGAATGCAGAACAATGTTATACATTCATCCCAGTACAGAGATCTGGGCCTAAATCCATCGTTTTTTTGCACTCCACACCACCCCAGTTCAGACATGGCCATATGCAAATCAGCCTTGACCCTGTGCCTCATGGGAACAGTCCAGCCCGGGACTGAACTGGGGTGGCAGAGTGGGCTAAAGAACAGTGATGGAATAAACCCAGATCTGTTGACTGGGTGTGAGTGTTTGATTGGTTCAGATGCTCCGTCCATCACCACCCCCCTTTTGTACCACTTTGTTCGCCATAAGTTGGCAGGGTATGAGTACCTCTCAGAAGCTCCCCTTCATCGGAGTGGTTCTTGATTCGTCTCGGTTTCGGGTTTATCCTCCCGAGCAGCGAGTCCGGGATATTCAGGCTATGATTCCGATCTTTAAACCTCTATCCCGGGTTTCAGTCAGGATGACCTTATGGCTCCTGGGCCTGATAGCCTCCTGCATCCTGCTAGTGCAACATGCCTGATGGCACAGGCGGGCTCTGCAGTGAGACCTGAAGTTCCAGTGGGCTCGGCATCCGGGCGACCTGTCCGATCATGTCCAGATCTCGGAGGGCACTGCACAACTTGCCTGACTCCGTGTAAGGCGGCCGCTCCACCCTCCCTCCTGGATCCATAGCGCTGCTTGTGGTATCGTAGCGCTGCTCCCAAACCTCTGGCATCATTGTTATTTAACTAATTAGATCTGCACTCGCTCTATCTGCGTAGCGCTCAGCATTACTCTGCTTGTAGTGTTATTTCCATGTGAACAGTGATTTTAAGCATTGTTTAGCCAGATTTGCTTATAGCATTTAGGAAAGGTGTGCATTGCTCTCACTTAATTAAATCTGTTATTCTGCCCGTGTTCCAGCGCCAGCTCGCACTTCCCGGTCCTGTTGTTTATCTCCCCGTCCATTTTGTTGTGCCTGCAGCCCGTCCCTCCCCCTACGCTCCTGCCTCCCACCTCCCCCTCCCACGCTCCGCCCCTCCACTATCCATTTAAGATTGATGAGCCAACGCGCAGCGTCCACGCGCTACGGCCGTGCCGAAGGTGCGCCAAAGGTAAGCCCGTCTACGCCCGTCCACGCTTGGACCGCGCCCAGCGCCAGACCCCCTGGTTCCTGCAATGCCCAGCCCACTCGCATCACTTACGATGCCACCACCCTCCTAGCCCTTAACCCCGGCCGCTCCCCCGAATGCGTCCAAGCCGCTCCTGGATACACCCATGGACCCTTCTCTTGCAACTCCTGCAAGTTCGACGGCACCAAGACCAACTCTTCATCCACTAACACCAAACAGAGATCTGACACCAACCACCTAAAATGCATCCTGCTCAACACCCGCTCGGTCCACAGACACGCCATCGACCTCTGGAATTTACTAGACACCATCTCACCGGACGTCGCCTTCCTAACAGAAACGTGGATGAATGCCTCTTCAGCCCCAGACATCACCATTGCCATCCCGGAAGGATACAAGATCATCCGTAAGGACCGCATCAAGCAAACAGGAGGAGGCATCGCTATCGTCCATAAGAACTCCATCCGCATCTCAACCAGCTCAGATGTCAACCTCGCCAGCGCCGAACACCTCCACTTCCAGATCCACACCGACCCCAAGACCACACTCAGGGGCACCCTCCTCTACCGGCCTCCAGGACCCCGTGCACAATTCAGTGACGACATCACTGAATTTATCACCCCACACGCCCTCCCCTCCGAGGACTACATTCTATTGGGAGACCTCAATTTTCACCTGGAAAAGAGCAATGACACCAGCGCCACCACCCTTCTGGACAATCTCGCCAACCTCGGACTTAAACAACTTGTCACTACCCCCACCCACATTGCAGGTCACACACTCGACCCCATCTTCACCTCCAGCAAACATGTCTCATTCAGTCACACCACAGCTCTTCATTGGACGGACCACAGCTGCGTTCACTTTATCTACAATAAGTCCACAATCCACAACCATCCTCAACCCTCCCTGCGAAGAAACTGGAACAAAATCACCATCGACCAGATCTCCTCATCGCTTCTTCTAAACCCCCCCGCCCACTCCTCAAACCCCGACCAAGCAGCCATTAACCTCACCCAATGGCTATCCAACAGCGCCGACATCCTAGCACCGTTGAAAAAACGTCAAATCAAACTAGGCAGCAAAAACGTCTCCTGGTTCAACGATGATCTTAAGAAATCGAAGAAACTCTGTCGCTCCCTCGAGAAGGCCTGGAAAAAAGACCCAAACACCAGCACCAGGGACGCCTTCAAAAACGCCACCCGCATACACCACCAACTAATCCGGTCTGCCAAGAAAGCCGCATACAAAGACCGACTAGATAACGCCCACAACAGCAAGGAATTATTCAACATCGTCAAAGAATTTAACAACCCATCAGCCAACTCCAACGACATCACCCCCTCCCAAGCCCTCTGCGACTCCCTAGCTTCCTTCTTCCACAACAAAATCGCAGACATCCACAACAACTTCGACAACCGACCCGGAGACCAACCCACCCAACCTGCTGCAGGACCGTCACCCCCCTTGAACATCCTCAACGACTGGAACCCAATCTCCACTGAGGACACCATCCGCCTGATGAACTCCATCCACTCAGGATCCCCAACTGACCCATGCCCCCACCACATCTTCAACAAAGCAGACTCCATCATAGCACCACACCTCCGAGATGTCATCAACTGCTCCCTCAACTCCGCCACCTTCCCGGAAAGCTGGAAACACGCTGAACTCAGCGCCCTTCTGAAAAAACCCACAGCTGACCCCACCAAACTCAAAAACTACCGCCCCATCTCGCTTCTTCCATTCCCGGCCAAAGTCATCGAGAAAGCTGTCAACAACCAGCTCGCCACCTTCCTCGAAACCAACAAATCCCTCGACCCCTCACAGTCCGGCTTCCGAGCCAAACACAGCACTGAGACCGCACTCATCGCAGCAACAGACGACATTCGAACTCTACTGGACAATGGAGACACAGTCGCCCTCATCCTCCTCGACCTCTCCGCTGCCTTTGACACAGTCTGTCATAGCACCCTTCTACAGCGCCTCAGAAACGTCGGAATCCAAGGAATAGCATTGGAATGGATCACCTCGTTCCTCACCGGAAGAACCCAGAGAGTCCGCCTCCCACCATTCAAGTCAGAGGCCTCTAAAGTCATCTGCGGCGTGCCACAAGGATCGTCACTCAGTCCCACCTTCTTCAACGTTTACATGAGCCCCCTTGCGGCCATCGCTCGCCAACACAATCTCAACATCATCTCCTACGCTGACGACACTCAACTGATCCTCTCACTCACCAAAGACCCTAACACCGCCAAAACCAACTTACACGAAGGAATGAAAGAAGTAGCCGAGTGGATGAAGCACAGCCGTCTGAAACTGAACTCAGACAAAACAGAAGTCCTCATCTTAGGCACCTCCCCCTCCGCCTGGGATGACTCTTGGTGGCCAGAGGCCCTTGGAAAAGCACCCATCCCGACGGACCACGCACGAAACCTGGGCGTCACCCTGGACTCCTCACTCTCGATGACCAGACAAGTCAACGCCGTCTCATCATCCTGCTTCAACATTCTTCGCATGCTCAAAAAAACATTTCGCTGGATCCCCACCGAAACTAAAAAAACGGTCACCCACGCACTGGTCACGAGCCGCCTGGATTACGGAAACACCCTATACGCCGGTACCACCGCTAAACTCCAGAAAAAACTCCAACATATCCAGAACGCTTCAGCCAGGCTCATACTAGACATCCCGCGCAAAGAACACATCTCTGGTCACCTGAAAAACCTCCACTGGCTCCCCGTAAATAAGAGGATCACTTTTCGCCTCCTAACCCACGCACACAAAGCACTTTACGAACTTGGACCCGAATGCCTCAACACACGACTATCCTTCTACACCCCCTCCCGTCAGCTTCGATCCTCCAACCAAGCCCTAGCCACTGTACCTCGCATCAACAAAACGACCATGGGAGGTAGATCCTTCTCCTACCTGGCAGCTAAAACCTGGAACTCACTTCCCACTCACCTTCGCCTTACTCAGAACCACCTAGCATTCAGAAAGCAACTTAAAACTTGGATATTCGACAAGTAATTCCCCACCCTTCCTCAAGCGCCTTGAGACCCTATGGGTATGTAGCGCGCTATATAAATCTCCTGACTTGACTTGACAACACTTCACTTGCAGTGGTGGCTCACGAATCGCGATTGGGGCAATGGCAGATCCCTCTCCCTTTCCAGACCATCACTTTTCCCACCTTCTTTCCACCTCCTCATCCTTCCAGGGAAGAGGAGAGGCTCCACAGTCAGCTCTTTGTTGGCTACGTGGGCGCCAAAAAAGGTCGGGCTGTGCACAAACTGACTATTTCCCGGTGGGTTGTGCATCAAAGCATGTTACTCCTTCGCTAAGAAGGAGCTCCTGTGGGACTGCGTGCCCATTCGACCAGGGCAACTGCAGCCACTACTGCCTTGGGACGCGGCGAGCCTTTTCTCTTTCAGATGCAAAAGTTACTACTTGTATAATGATATATCTGTAAAAGAAATTAGTTAGTGATCGATTCCTTACTGCCCCACCCATCCTCGCCGTTGTAATTGTAATTTCTATTTATATAGCGCATTATCACAGACGCTGTGAGAGGAATTCTGCTTTGGTCACTGATGGGAAAAATGCTAGGTTACTGTGTGCCCCATGCCTCCTGGAAGAGTATGGTCTTGAGTTTTTTTGTGAACGGAAGTAAGGAGTGTTCTTTTTGTATGTTGTCAGGCAGCTTGTTCCAGATTTGCGGGATGATGGTGGAGAATGCTCTTCCTCCGAGGGAGGACAGACGGGAGCAGGGGCAGACCAGCAAGCTGGCCTGTGAAGAGTGGAGCGTTCTGCTTGGGATGTAGTTAGCTAGGCTGTTTTTGATGTAGCTGGGGGCCTGGCCCAAGACAGATTTGTGTGTGATGCAGAGGCTTTTGAACTTCGTCCTCTGCCTGATTGGAAGCCAATGAAGCTGGCGTAGGAGAGGTGTGGCGTGCGTGTCTGGGCACTATAAACACCAGTCTGGCTGCATCATTCATTATTATCTGAAGTCTTGCCAGCTGTTTTCCTGGGAGCCCTAGGTAGAGAGAGTTCCCATAATCTAATCTTGATATTATTAGTGCTGATACCACTCGTTTAAGGGTGTCAAAGGTAAGAAGGGGGGCTAATTTCCGCAACTGTCTCAGTAGACCTGAGCAGGTGCCCACTATTGCCGACACCTGTTGGGTCATGGACAGTTTGTCGTCCATCTTGATACCAAGGCTTTTTACCGCCACGGCTGGCACAGGGTATTTGCCTAGCTCTTGTGGCCAGAAGAGACTGCTACATGGGTTGGTGTCCGTGGTGACAGCCAACACCTCTGTCTTATCTGGGTTAATTTTGAGGGAGTTGGCCGACAACCAGCTGATAGTGAATTTGACAATGTTCTGGACTCTGGCATGGGCTACTGAAGAGTTATCAATCTGAATGATAATTAGGGTGTCGTCGGCATAGTTGTAGATCTGGCACTCCAGTTGATTCAATGCAGCAATCAAGGGTTGGAGATAGGCATTGAACAGGAGGGGCGACAGTGCTGACCCCTGAGGGACCCTGCATGGAAGTGTCCCCGGCCTGGACACAGCGTCAGCTAGCTGCACTCGCTGGGAGCGGCCCTTTAAAAAGGATGTTAGCCATGTGAACGCCATGCCCTGAATCCCTAGATCAGAAATCCGCGTCAGGAGTAGGTCATGATTTACCGTGTCAAATGCCGCGGATAGATCTAATAGGATCAGGGCGCAAGGTTTATTGGAGTGTTCCCTCAATCTCAGACCGTCTAGTACCGATAGCATAACTAGTTCCGTGCTATGGTGTGCTCGAAAAACCGGCCTGGTTAGTTTGTAGGAGGAGGTTGGCTTCCAGATGATGCGAAATTGAGGAGAGCACATGCTGTTCTGGGACTTTTGAGAGAAATGGGAGCTGAGAGATTGGCTGGAAATTCTTCCGGTTTTTGATGTTGGCCCCATGTTTTTTCAGGAGTGGGATGACACGTGCCTCCTTGAAGTCCCTGGGAACTTGTCCTGTTTCGAGGGTGGAGTTAAGGAGTAACATGATATCAGGGTAGTGGTCCGCCTGTGAGCCCGATTTCACGCGCATTATTAGTAGGGCCAAAGCTTCGGGCATGAGCGGGGGGAAAGAGATAAGAGGTTGATCGAAGGAGGGGCGCATGGGTGTCTGTTCGAGAGGGCATGGAAGCATGGGGGTGTGCTGAATTGTGGTCAGGAGATCCTCCACTTTGGAGAAGGTTTGACATTTGTCACTGTTTCCTGCCGAAGGAAGGCTTCTGTTCCTTTACCTGTCTTAATTCTTTTAAAATTTTGTGTTATGTGCGGACGCAATTTTTTTTTTTTTGGATAGCTTTTTTGTATGTGGCAAATGTTGCATGATATTTTAAGAGGGCGTCTGGGTCGTAGGCTTTCCGCCAGGCTCTTTCGCTTTGGCGAAGTAGTTATTTCATGCTACGTAGGTCATCACCGAACCATGGTGCCCCCTTCCCTTTGTCCCTTATCTACGAACTGATTACTAGGGTTAAGGTCATCCCCTTTTAGGGCCCTAGTTTTATGCACCAATGGTCAGTATCTTGCATGGCTTTGCATTCCTGACGCGGAAAGTCGTGTAAAGAACTGACGTCCGTGCTCATGGGTGGCGCCTAAGTAGTCTCTGTGACGTCATTTGCTCATGATACCCTTCCTGAGTTTCACACTCTGCAATACAGTGCAAATTTTGCCAGTTCTGTATTGATCATTTTTTCTTATTCCTACTTATCAGACAGAACATTAGCAAGTTCCAAGACAAAAATTACTATAGGAAGCATCTCAAAAAGTATATTTAAGATGTAGTTGCTTTTTTTGGTAAATATACAAAGGAATATTTGTCATCAAGGGCCATTGCTCGCATATTAAATTAAGTGACAATGTCTTAAAATTGATATCAGCAACACAGTTCAATGTCCATGTTGTATTCCTTCCATTATTGGAATAGTCATTTGTAGTGTACTTCAATATTAGTACAGCTAATGTTTCATGATCAGTGCCTCTTTCTCAAAACTAGATCATGAATTGACAAATCTTGTCTCCACTCGTAGGTTCAGAATCACCACTTACTCCTGTATTGGAACTTTCATAAATTCACATGCTTGAAACATTCCCCGTCATCGAGATGGGAGTACCCCTTATATCAAAAAAGCAATGCTTAAAGCTATACAAAGCAGAAAAAAAGGCCTAGACCCATTTCAGTTTTAGAACCCATAACTTTAGTTGTGTAAAAGGACCCAAAAATGTCCATGAAACAATTAGGACCCTTCACCCTCTGAAACACTCCTGAGAGAACCTTAGACCGTCAGATTTTCTACCGCATGTTGTGCTAGGGAGTCTCCTCTGAGCTCTGCTCAGTTTTCTCTGGTTAATTAGTGATTTTGGACAGTATTCTTAGCTTCACCTCAGATTTTCATCTGCAGGATCCATCTTCAGTGCTGGTTTGTCATCACTCTGACTTTAGTATGTTAGGAACGGAGAAAAAGGGTCTGTTTAGAGCCTGTGCTACTCGCTCCAAGAAGAAGCTTTATACTGATGACCCTCATTAGGACTGTGTTTGTCTCTATCCAGACCATCTAGCAGAGTACTGCAAGGTATGTCGTACCTTTGCTAGTAAAACCTTAAGGGACCGTGAGAGACATCTTTTGGATATGGCTTCAGAAGCTAAAAGCCAGAAAGGAGGTGATTTCTAGTGACCGCGATGAGGCATCTTCTACCTCATTCACAAGGTCCCATAAGAGGAGAAGATCACCACATGGCCATTCTTCTGAGTAGCGTCCGGGAAAAACCCTCTCAAGAATCTCATGGGCGCAGTCCCTCAAAATCTCAGACATGAAAAGGAGAGGAAGGGATCTGCTTCGGGGGATAAAAATACAAAAAAGGCGAGTTCTGAGCAGCCTAAGACACCCCCTTAGGTCAGGCACTCCTTCGAGAAGCCTTCTTCAGTTTCCCTGAAGTAAAAACTTCGATGAAATATTCATCGTCGACTGTGCCGGCGACGAAGAAACCATCTCTATCGTCGTCGACGAAGGTTTAGATTTGCCTGCTGCCAAAGAAGGCCTCGGCTTCCATGGCGGAGTTGGGAACTCCTTTGACGAAGGTTTTGTCACCGTTGATGAAGGTTTTGTCACCGTTGATGAAGATTTTGGCGCTGGTATCCTCATTGACAAGTGTTGGTGCTGATTACCATGACGACAGCGCTGACGGCGAAGTCGTCGAATACAACAACAGTAATGGCGTCGTTAACGGCGGTTGGACCATCGCAGATGGTTTCCATGTTATCGCCAACGACTGCAGCTTCGACGACGGTGTCAGAGATCTTGTTGACTATCTCTCTGACAGGCTTGTCAATAAGGGAAAAAACGGACAGGTCAGAAAACACTAGGAAGAGGAGAATTACACCTGGGTTCACATCTCCTAGCAAATTGACGCCTCTTTTGCCATTCTCACCTGCTGGAAGAGCAGGATTCTGAGGATCAGGATGAAGGGCCTTATGGCTGTGCCAATAGCCCGTCCCAGCAGCACGTTAAGTGTCAGGAGGATGACTTTGATGAAGAATATGGTGAATATCAATATCCTCCTCTGGAACAATACCACCAGAATTATCAGGAGGAAGTTGTTTGCATGCTATCCTCTTTTTTTGACTGACCTACAATTCATGTTAGCAGACTACAGGAAGAGATTTTCACCAATTCCTGTACCTCAGGAAATGCCATCAGCAGTTTCTCGTTCACGCTCTATACCATCTACTCCGAAGAGAGGCCAAACTGTGCCGGCAGAACCCTTACAGAGATCACCTCTACCAATCCCTCAACAAAATCTGTTTTTTACGGATAATGACCTAGAGGAAGGAGAAATTACAGATCCTAATAGAGAATGGGGTGACTACCTGATTCCCATGCCCTCTTCTCCTTCTCTGTTACGTTTTGCCTGCAAAAAGATGCGACCTGCCTATGCCTGCTACCCAAACGGAATATTTTTTATATGATTTTAAGGAGGCATAGAGAAAGCAAGTGAGGGCTAGCCGGATTATAAGTCACTTATGGGAGGAAGAACTTAAGGTCATGAAAACACCAGCGACCGTAACACCAGTACTCTCCAGGTTTGAGAAGAAATACAAGGCCCTAGAATACGCTCTGGGTGTTTGGTGGGCCATCCCAAACCGGATACCGTTCTTACCCAGGTAGCTCAACGGAAATCCAAAAACCCATCGACACCCATTACAAAACCTTCGGATAGAGAGGGCAGACGCCTAGATAATGCTGGCAAGCGTCTTTCTTCAATGTCAGCTCTGTCAGAGTGGCTAATACACTTGCCATATTGGGCATATACGACAGGCAAATGTGGTGTGACCTTACTCCGTATATGGATCAGCTTCCAGAGGAAAGTAGACCAGAGGTGAAGAAGATTCTCCATGCTTCTGTCGAAGTAATACATTGTGCGATGGATATCGCAACTACAGCTTTCAGATTGCTGGGGGGGGAGAAGAGGGGAGCAGCGGTTTTGCATCAATGATGGCTCCAAGCAACGACATTCAGACCGGAGGTCCAAAATAAGATCCTGGACCTTCCTTTCGATGGAGAGGCTTTATTGGAAAGCGCATAGACCATGCACTCCAGGAGATCAAGGAGGATACCGATACAGCAAAGGCTCTATGGACATCACAATATCTGAAAGTGCCCCTTAGAGGGGCTAGAGGAAGATGCCTTCCATCCTACAGAGGAGGATTCCAACAATACAGATACCCCATGTATGCTACATCTGCCCAACCGTACCATCAACAGTATGTTCAATGACAACAACAGTCGGGCATATTCTAAATCTGCCCCCAGAGGAATAACAAGAGTTCAGGGAAAAGGCAACTCACGACGATGTGCTTCAGGCTCTGGCTATTTGTATCCCCTCCTCTCCAGAAGTTCCCCTGGGAAGACCAATTTCTTTTCATCTTCACCAGTGTCAGAAAATAACCACGGACCGATGGGTCCTCAATCTAATACAATTTGGCCATACATTGGAGTTCCTTCAGATCCCTCCTTGTACTTCAGCAGGACGCCAAGAAGTCTTACAATGCTCCAAAAAGGAACAATAGAACCGGTGCGAATCTCCCTGAGGAGAAAGGATTTTATTCCAGTTTCTTTCTGGTTCGCAAGAACTTTCGTCAATGGCGTCCGATCTGGATTCAAGAGCTCTAAATACTTATCGGAAAAAACAGTCCTTCTGCCTGGTTTCCCTTCAGGACATTCTTTTGTTCCTAAACCCAGGGGATCATATGACCACCTTAGACTTACAAGATGCATATTTCCACATCCCCATCCATCCCTCCCACAGGTAGTACCTGCGATTTGTTGTAGCCGGAAACCATGACCAGTTCAGGGTGCTGTCATTTGGCCTCAAGTCGGCCCCAAGAATTTTCACAAAATGTCTGGCTCAAGTAGCAGCTGTTCTGAGGAAACAAATGCATCAGGTATTTCCGTACCTAGGCGACTGGTTGATCAAAGCACTTTGACATGCGGCTGCTCAGTCGTCCACGTTGGCATGCACAAGACTGTTTGCCGAATTAGGCCTCACTCTGAACAAGGAGAAATCATGTCTCCATCATTCCAAGAGCATTACTTTCTTAGGAGCAATTCTGGACACCACAATAAACAGGGTGTTTCCTTCTCCCAAGAGACAACAGAAGTTAATCTCTGCCCCAAGCATTCGCAAGAAAAAAGTCACTTTCAGTACGCTGCTACAAGTCACTCCTGGGGACAATGTCTTAATGCATTGCTCTCATCCCTTTCTGCTGGTTAAGGATGCGTCCAATGCAGGAGGAACTGGATTGACAATGCAGTCAAGCTTTAGGATCCTTCGAGGATGTCATCACAATCACGCCGGGTATAATACAGGCCGTGTCTTGATGGACCCAACGTCAAAGTATTTCTGTTGGCCTTTCTTTTCTCACCATGCCGGCTCCACAGGTCATCAACACCGATGCTTCCCTGTAAGGTTGGGAGGCCGTCCTTTAAGACCTCCCGGTCAGTGGACATTGGCAGAGTCAAGACAAACAGCTTCTCATCAATCTATTGGAACTCAGGGCAGTGAGATTAGCATTGCTGTCTTTTTTGCAGAGGATACAGAACTCACCTGTGCCGATGAGGTTAGGCAAAACAGCAACAATGCATTATCTCAACAAGCAAGGTGGCATGAGATCTCTCCCCCTGTCCCAAGAGGCCGAGAGAATCTGGAATTGGGCGGTTCAAAATGTAAGCTCGCTAAAGGCAAAACACCTTCAGGGGGATCAAAATGTCAAGGCAGACACATTAAGCAGACTCAAGTCAACCTGCCACACGTGGGAGATCTATGAGGGAACCCTAGACAGTATCTTTCTAAAATCGGGCAAACCAACAGTGGACCTCTTTGTGCCTGCTCAGAACAGGAAATGCCGTTTCTTTGCAAGTTGGTGTCACCAACAGGGATCCTGGCGGAATGCGTTTTTGATGGCATGGTCAGGTGTTTATGCCTACGCCTTTCTGCTGATTCCCCCCCTACCACGTCTTCTCATGAAGATCAAGATAGCTGTGCAGGCTAATTCTGATAGCCACATGGTGGCCCAGACCACACTGGTTCACAGAGCTTCTCCTGTCTGAGACGCAACCTATTCTCCTTCAGCTCATTCCATCTCTCCTGACGATGTCGCGGGGACAAGTGCTTCATCCAGACCCCAAATCACTACGTTTTGCAGCTTGGCTCCTGAACACTGATTTTCAATATTTAAAACTACCATCTATCGGAGGAGCTACGCTCGCAAACAAGATGGCTGCTTAGGCTCCCGGCTCCGCCGACCTCCGTCTCCTGCCGGATTATCCTGTTATATATCCTGATCTTACGCCCGACCTCCGTGTGGATGAATAGTTGCTGAACCCGGTGGTTCAATCCCGATCGTTTTACGGACTTGTTTGACGAAGTTATACCGTGTTGCAATTCTCGGCCTAACCCGGCTGGTGAGCCGGGGCCTAGAGTACTGGCCCGGCCGGGTTACAGTTGAACAACATCGGCCGTGGGACCCAGGTTGGGTCCGGTCTCTCGTTGCAGAGGTCATTTTGCCCGATTCTGATGGCGGTCGCTCGGTCTGATTAACACCGAAGAAGAGGTGCCGCGACGCTACTGTGGCCGTGAGCTGAGGTTCCCTGTCCCGGAGACCGGGTGCGCACCTCTCCCGGGTTTGAAGGGTCGGGGTCCTCGCTCGCGGTAGCGAAGATAGACGGCCACGCGGTACACGATCAACCGCCCTCCGTGACCGTCCGCTCCGTTCTTGCCTGTTCCCTCGGAGAACCGGAGCTCTGGGGACATAGACCTTGCTTGCAATTAATCGAACGGAGATGGGTCGGACGGAGTGCGAACCGTCGCTGAGGACAGTCTTGATTGCCATCGGGGCTCTACATTCCCATGTGGAGGTTTTGATCCTCAAGATGTCCGCTTGTGCAGTTGGGACTGAACGCCTGAGACCGGACTCTGCTCCATTGCACGATCTCAAACGAGCTGGGCCTCCAACGGTGAATGCCTTGTCGGTGGATGATGGCCTCGTGCTGGATGCAGTGTTGGAGCCCTTGGTTGGTGAGAATATAACTGATTGTAACCTTGGGATCGTGAGTGCATTGCCACAACTGATAGTTCTTCCGATGATGGTGGAACCATTCGGCTCTTCGTTCCAGGAGCCTCATTTCGATCCTTCTCGAACTGCAACAATATTTTCTTCCCCCATGGCAGTTTCATCATGTTCTCGGAGGAAACAGTATTGTGACTTACTGTTGGAGAGGGGGTGCTTATGTGCGACTGGAGTTTTTGATGGACTACTACTATTGACTTTATCTGGACTGAATATTCTTGCCCTCTTTTTCCATCTCGTTTATCCTGTTGAGGGAGTGGTTCCACCGGTGGGAGTTCGTATTGCAGTCCGTAAGGGCCAAGCTTGAGTGACTGAAAGGGCTTGTATCGTGGCTTCAATGGACACTGGTTTGCTACCACTAATCTTGCGGAGGGTTGGGCGGTGTTTTTAACCTGCCCTGTTTGCTTTGATTGAATATCCTGATTGTTTTTGGTTATACGTTCAGGGGTTGTTTGTCTCTGGCAGGGGGAGGGGGGACCGGGAGCCTGTATGTCGATTTCCTCCCCCACTTTTATTTTCTACTTTTAGTAAACAGTTCGTTGGGGCGACAGACACTCTGCTAGTTGGGGTTCGGCGGAAGCCATATGCAGGGGTGTTGTATTGTCTTTTTTTTGTTTGTTTTTCACATTCATTATCCTGTTCCTCTTCTGTTATTAGATGCATTCATGAGGGGTTGTATTGATTGGTGTGTGGACGTGTCCTAGGGGTGGGGGTGTGCACGAGATCCTTTATAATGTCTCTCCTTCAAGTGCTGCAAACGGGGAGCGATCGTTGTTTTGCTGTGGTCCAATCATGCTAAGCCTGCCTGCCACTCTAACTTTCCGGTTCTTTTTTTTTTTTTTTTTTTTAACCAATCCTGTTCTTAAGGGTGGTGGACTTATGAAAAATGTCAGACTGGTCGAAATGATATCTCCTGTGTTTTAACGATCGCATGATCATGTTGATCAATTGAACTTCAGGAAAGCAAGATTTTGCATGATACTTTTGAACTGGCCTCTCTTACCCAATGGGTCTCTTCCCCCACGCATACAGGTGGGCATACTCTGGATGTTATCTGCTCTAACTTTCCCCTGAAGGTCGAGGCCCCTCAAATTCTTACTTGGACTGATCATCGGCTGATTAGATTTACACGGTCGGCCATGAAAGACACGTCCAAGTCTTGCAGGAACATGTGCCCCCCGAAGATCAACATAGGCAATTTTATTACCTGGCTTGATCAAAATAGGCCTACTCTGGGGACTGAGTTAGATTCTGCACTCCAATCATTTGATGGGTGGGTGGGAGCTGGGGTGTCCGCCTCGTCGAAAGGGTCCAATTTGAGTAGAGATAGGTCGACCCCCACGCAACCTTGGTATTCGCCCCAATTACGCATACTTAAGCTTGCTTTTAAAAAATTGGAGCGGGTGTGGCGGGCGGCTTACTGCCCACAAGCCAAGGTGGCATTCTGCACGGCACAGCGGGAGTATTATGCCAGTATTAAACTGGCTAAATCTGAATACTTTGTCAATAGAATTGAGAAGGCTAACTAACAGTCGTGAAATTTTTTCTATTGTCAAGAGTTTTCTCTCCCCCTGTGCAGAACAAGTGTCGGTGAAGCCTTCTACTGAGTGGTGTGAGATTCTTTCTTTCTTCTTCTTAAAGAAAATTGCCACAATACAGCAGAGTCTCAGATCTGTTAATGGTGGGAGTAGGATTTTTGATAATGTTCGATCTAAAGTGCCTCCCACCCATACGATGGAGATATTTACCCCCCCCCTCAGTGGAAGACACATTGGTAGCGATTAAGTCTTTGAGATCTGGCGCCCCTGGTGATACTTGCCCGGCCCGGGTGTTGGCTGTAGTGGCAGAATCAGTGGCAAAGGAGGTTTCGCAAATAATGGGCCTGTCCTTTAAGACATCTAAGGTTCCCGAGGAATGGAAACAGGCAAAGCTACTTCCCTTGCTGAAAAAAACGGGAGCTGATCCTGCTGTGCCGGGCAATTATCGACCAATTTCCCTGTTTCCAGCCATGGCAAAAATTGGAGAGAAACTTGCTTTTCGTTAGTTGAATGCCTTTGTTGAATCTTCTGAGGCTCTCCACCCTGCTCAGTCCGGTTTTCGTGCAGCACGGAGTCAGCTCTGGTGGAGATCACAGGGGCTATTAGGGAGTGTTTGGACAGTGGCGGCAGAGCGGTTCTAATTCTATTGGACCTCTCTGCCGCGTTTGATACTGTCCCGCACTCTCTCCTTCTGACTCGACTGGCTGAGATAGGTGTGGTGGGTTCAGCACTGGAATGGGTGAGATCTTTTCTGTCCGACAGGTCCCAGCAGGTTTGGCTCCCGCCATTTTCCTCCTCGGCCAAGCCTCTTACAACCGGGGTACCCCAGGGGTCTACATTGAGCCCCCTGCTTTTTAATGTTTATCTTACCCCGCTTATAGTGATGGCTGAACAAATGGGTGCCAAAATTATAGCGTTCGCCGATGACACGCAATTATTACTTACATGGCCTGGCACAGCACTAGGCACCGAGGTTACTTGTTCCTGTCTTTCTCCGGTTTTCAGCTGGTTAGCAGCGGCACAGCTGAAATGTAACGAAGATAAGACAGAAATTTTGTTGTATGGCCAATTTTCGCTTAATTTTAGAGAACTCCTGTGGCCTCCGGATTTTCCCCAGCCAAGTTCAGTTATCATCCCTGCAAATAATTTGGGAGTATGGTTTGGGGAGGATCTGAGGTTCAAGGTGTGCTTCGGGTCTCTTAAGGCTATGAGAAAGTTCTTTCCATATCTCCCCTCTTCGGCAAGAGAGTCTGTCGCGAGGGCTTTAATACTATCACGGCTCGATTATGCCAACTCTCTTCTTAGCAGAACCCCAGCCTTTCTAGTCGCCCGATTACAGATCATTCAAAACGCGACGGCGAGAGTCCTCTGCAATGTGCCCAGTAGAGAGAGTGTACGAATCCATCTGAAAGAACTACATTGGCTGCCAGTATCACGAAGGATTACTTTTAAAATCCTGAGAAACAAAGGGGGAGCTTGGCCCTAATGGACAAGTGGGGAGGCTGGGCCTAGTTAAATGAGTAAACATGAAAAGATGCCCCACCAGTTACTTTTTCACCACTGTTAAGGGAAGTTGAAGACGCTGCTTGTCGTACTCAACTGGGTATTTTTATTTATACCAATCAATCTTTTAGAATCAAATTTCATTTTGTCAAAAACAACTCAACATAGACAGACAAACACATATACACAATGTAAATTGAAACTGTGGTCTGACTTATCTACACAACAACGTGCTAACAAACAAATTATATTCACTATTGACAAAAAATGAATGAAAAACATTCTACAACAGACAGTGACATTAAATATACAGTGCAATGAATAATCAACACATTATCAAATGAATAAGACTTTGTGCGAAACAAAAAAATTGTAAAAAAGTAGGAAAGAAAATTAGGAAAGGAGCGTGAAAGCGAATTCGAAATTATTTAACGTCCAGCAAGTGCTGGTTCCCAAGTTATCCTTTTCTAATTGGCCGACGCGTTTCGAATCCAGGAGCTTGTGTTCCGGATTCTCATCAGGGCACAATTACTCTGTCTGTAAAATTTAAAAAAAGGAGATAACGTTTTTGAGTGTTTTGGGTAAGCGCGACAGGACTCCCTATAATGTGACATACAGTAAGGGGACCTACCAGGTCTTCAGCGAAAACAAATTCGAGGGACAGTTGTAAGTGCAGGCTGGAGAGGCTCAAATTTGTCCCTGGTCGTAAAACGGATTACACAAGACTCAAGCTAGAAGCGATTGAGTTTTGCCGAAAAATTCGTTTAAAAACTTTCTTTTGGAACCATCCCTCATCGCCCGCCACAGAAGTCACTGGCTTACGAAATAAGTCCACCTTTGTCCCTAATCAAAACATCCCCAAAGAGGTCCTTGCATTTGAGCAGGTCCTGTTGTCGTCGATCGACAAACTCGAAAAGGGTAGACACTTTGTACAACAAAACATAGGCCAGGAACAACAGGCAGCGATCAAGGCCCTTAAGGAAGACCATTCCATCATCATTAAACAGGCCGATAAGGGCGGGGCAGTGGTGGTGTGGTCCCGTGATCAATATCTAGCAGAAGGCAACAAACAGGTGAATAATGTAACCTGGTACAGACGTCTTTCTTAAAACCCTGTCAAAGAGATCCAACGACTCATTGCTGATTCATTACAGGTGGGATTGGATGGCGGTTTTCTGGGCAAAAAAGAACATGAGTACCTTCTAAGAAAATTTCCCAGAACCCCAGTGCTCTACCTCAGAAGGTAGAAGACACTGAGTTCGACCCAGACACCCAGTTGATGGTAACAATGGACGTCACATCCCTCTATACGCAAATTCCACAGGAAGAAGCGTTAGAGGTGATGGAGATCTATTTGAACCTTCGGGTCAGGCCACACCAAGTACCCACTTCCTTCATTCTGAGACTGGCTGAAATTGCCTTAAAAAAGAACTATTTTTCATTCAATGGCGATTTCTTTATGCAGGTTAAGGGCACCGCGATGGGGTGCCCTTATGCTCCTGAAATGGCCGTACTATATATGGCTCAGTTTGAGCAAAAATTTGTGGACAATAATAACCCCTTCGAACAGCATATCCTGCAGTGGTTCCGTTACATAGATGATGTCTGGCTCCTGTGGCAGGGGAGCCAGACTCAGCTGGTAGCGTTCCATGATTGGCTCAACAATAGGCATGCTGACATCAAATTCTCGATGGCACAGAGCAATGAAAGGATGACCTTCCTTGATGTTGAAATATCAAACATCAATGGGGTTCTAAAATCGTCCCTTTTTAAAAAAGACACTGACAGGAACACTATCCTGCACCACAGGAATGCCCACCCGAGGAATTTAAAATCCAACCTTCCATATGGGCAACTGTTGCGCATCAGGAGGAACTGCTCTCACTTGGATGACTTCACGTCCCATGCAGCGACGTTTTGCCAGGAGATGCAAGCAAGGGGGTACCCAAAGAAACTTTTGAAGCACTCTTTCAAAAGAGCTCGCTTCACCCCCCGAGAAACGCTCCTACAAGTACGGCCCAAACCGACACTTGAAAGGTTGGTCTGTGTTACCACCTTTGGACCCGATACACACACAGTAAGAAAAACTGTGTTGAACAATTGGCACTTAATGGCAAACTTAGAATGCCCACTCCCGCGACCGCTGTTCGCCTATAAGAGAAACCAAAACGTGGGACAGCATATCATGAGGGCAGATGTATCGTTACCAAAAAAGAAAAACGATTTACTAACCCAGTGGAACCTGAAGCCAATTACAGGACACCACAAGTGTGGTACCTGCGTTGTGTGTCCAAACACAATCGAAGGCGATGAGTTCCAGCATGGGGCCACCAGATGGAAACATTCAGAATTTTCCAACTGTAAAACCAAGAATGTTGTTTACCTGGTCCAGTGCCCCTGTGACCAAATTTATATTGGCAAGACTAGACAACAAGTGAATACACGCATTTGCCAACATCGGTCCCGAATTAAAAACAAAATCATGACTGCCCCCATGGTCGAACACTTCTTGTCTGCCAACCACGATGCCAACGACCTTAGGTGGACGGTTTTGCATACATTACGCCCATCACAGAACAACGCAGATTTGGACAGAATGCTCCTCAAAAAGGAAGCATATCTTATTCTGAAATTCAATAGTGTACAGAAGGGCCTTAATAGTCTGTCCGAGATTGCGAGACTTTGATCCAGCTGTGCCTCTAGTCCTGTTGCCCGGACGGGTCTCGTCTCAGTATTTCCAGAGTCTTAATTGACACACCACAGGCAAGCTTTCCATTAGCACAGCACAGTACAAACTACAAATCCCACAAGTCCTAGCACACAGCAAAGTGCTTTTCTCCATGGCAACAATGGTGGCGTCCATCTTTGGATCCACGCAGAACGCTGGAAGCTTTGACCGAGTAACACGGAGGTAAGGACCGCTCCTGCGATGCCTTGCTACTGCCCTTTGCTTATTCTTGATCAACGCGTAAACAAATTAACCCGGTCCCGCTTGCTTTCAGTGAAATGGTTCCCGGCGTAGATCGCAGATGCCGGTTCACGAAGTAAAGTTCGACCGAATACTCAGACCCCCTGCACCGACTTTGATTGAATTAAAAAAGGTATGTCCCTTGCTACAGAGTTTAGTTTTCGGCGATCATTCAACTGCAGCCACATATATCAATCCCGAACTTTTTTTACACACAGCGTCTTGACCTCACTCTCGTTGAGAGTTCACAGAAGAATTCAATTTCCAATTTAAAGGCAATCGCCTCCGTCAAGCACAGAAAACAGTTGACGGCATGTTCATATCGCGTTCTTTTTCAATTGATTTGGCATCATTAGATAATCTGTCTGTCATACGTTCGAGCTGTGCTAATGGAAACTCAACTTGTTTTAGGAAGTCCCGCCTATCTGACTCCTCTTGGAGCCTCTCCAGCCTGCACTTACAACTGTCCCTCGAATTTGTTTTCGCTGAAGACCTGGTAGGTCCCCTTACTGTATGTCACATTATAGGGAGTCCTGTCGCGCTTACCCAAAACACTCAAAAACGTTATCTCCTTTTTTTTAATTTTACAGACCGAGTAATTGTGCCCTGATGAGAATCCGGAACACAAGCTCCTGGATTCGAAACGCGTCGGCCAATTAGAAAAGGATAACTTGGGAACCAGCACTTGCTGGACGTTGAATAATTTCGAATTTGCTTTCACGCTCCTTTCCTAATTTTCTTTCCTACTTTTTTACAATTTTTTTGTTTCGCACAAAGTCTTATTCATTTGATAATGTGTTGATTATTCATTGCACTGTATATTTAATGTCACTGTCTGTTGTAGAATGTTTTTCATTCATTTTTTGTCAATAGTGAATATAATTTGTTTGTTAGCACGTTGTTGTGTAGATAAGTCAGACCACAGTTTCAATTTACATTGTGTATATGTGTTTGTCTGTCTATGATGAGTTGTTTTTGACAAAACGAAATTTGATTCTAAAAGATTGATTGGTATAAATAAAAATACCCAGTTGAGTACGACAAGCAGCGTCTTCAACTTCCCTTAACAGTGGTGAAAAAGTAAGAAGTGGTGGGGCATCTTTTCATGTTTACTTTTAAAATCCTGACATTAGCATTTAAAGCAGTCAATGACCTTGGGCCTTCGTATCTGAAGAAAAGATTTAGCCGCTACGCCCCCACTCGATCTCTACGTTCAGCTGATCATAATTTGTTGAGCGTACCTCGCTTTCGGCGAGTGCGTCTTGGAGGCCAGTCAATTGCTGTCCTTGCGGCTTCTGCTTGGAACACTCTGCCATTGTTTTTGAGATCAATCCAGAATTTTGTACCTTTTAAGAAGGCACTGAAAACTCATCTTTTTAGATTTGCTTATTAGACTAATTTGAACTCTTTTATTTTTTCTTCTTTTTTTTGGGCCACCTGCTTGCTTTCTCCTTTCGCGCCAGGATACTCTGGTAGTAACAGAGCGCGTTATAAAACAGCTAAAATAAATAAAATTGATGCTTGATATTCAGCTTTCACCTTGTGGATAACCGTACATTACTCACCGCTGATTTGTATAATTGTTGCTTACTCCGTAATGTAAGGCGTCTGCCGATTGTTTTTTCTTGTATTTCATTAATAAAAAGAATAAAAAAAAAAAAACTACCATCTGAATGCAGGGATATTCTCTCAAATGCCTGAGCACAGGCATTTGAGAGAATTTGAGAGATACAGGATGAAATGGAAAGATTCTGTTTATGGTGCTAGGAGTCTAAGGTTCATCTTCTAAGATCTGTGGTTCATAACATTCTTCCTTACATTCTACTTTTCACAAAATCTGGATTAGCACATGCGTCAATAAAAGGTCATCTAGCCGCTATATTCTGTTTTAGAAGGACATCATCAGGACCATTATTATGGTCAGAGAGAATCATAAAACAGTTAATGAAAGGATGGTTTCCTTCCTTTCCCCCATTTCAGCCTCTGCCACCTCTCTGCCAGCTGAATATAGTGTTATCGCAACTCATGTAAAACCTGTTTGAACCCATTCACAGGGCGGACCTTAAGTTCTTGTCTTTGAAGGTGCCTCTTCTCCTGGTGCTCTCATCAGCTAGGAGGGTGGGGCAGATTCTGACCTTGACCATACAGGAACCTTTTCTACAGTTTAAAGAGGATTGAATAGTCCTTCAAAGTAATCCAAGGTTTATACCCAAAGGACCATCAGACTTTCACTTCAATGAGCCTCTTATCTTAAGAGGTTCTTTCCTCAACCGACTACTGCAGCGGAAAGGACTCTTCATTCACTGGATATCCAGCATTGTCTGAAATTTTATCTACAAAGAACAAAATCTTTTTGCAACTCATCACAGCTCTTTGTGTCCTTCAGTGCGCCCAGAAAGGGCTATCTTTTTTCCAAAAGAGGAATTACTTAATGGATCTCAAGTGCCATCCAATATTGCCATCAAGCAGCAGGGAAACCTTTGGGAGCACGGGTTTGTGCTCATTCGACGAGAGCAGTATCTACATGCACTGCGTTGTTTGCTGGACTACCTATCCAGGATATATGCAGGGCTACTACCTGGAGCGGTACGCACACCTTCACCAGGCATTACTGCCTGGTTGCAGCCACTTACAATGATGTGGCATTGGGACTGGCGGTGCTGACGACTGTTTTCCGGTGACGGTGAGCTTTGATCCCTCCTTCCTTTGTACTGTATGGATGTGCACATTTCTCATTGTGTTGAGGTCATGATACAGTGATTTCCTCTGTGAAGTTTACAATCAAAGAAGTTAAGCATGGAATGTAAGTAACAATTGGGGGTTCTATGGTTTTTTCAGGTGAAGCGATTCCTCCCTACAGATTGACAATTTGAAGCACACACTTGCATAAAACGTTCATGTAGATGCAGGATAAAATGTGCTACATACTGCTAGCTACTCTGATTCAAACATGTGCATATATGAAAGTTCCAATACTGGAGTAAGAAAACAAGTTACTTACCTGTAACTGTAGTACCCCAGTATTAGAAACTTTCATAGTCCCCTTAGAGGGTCACCTCTTGATTTTTGTACAGGGTTATATTGGACACAAGTGCTCGGAAAATCTGAGGGTATAAGGTTCTTTGTCTTCTGGACGGTGAATGGTCCTGATTGGTTCAAGGATATGTTTTGGTCAATTTTACAAAATGAGTGATGGGTTACCGAAATGGGCCTCAGCCTTTTTTCTGCCTTGTATAGATTTAAGCATTGCTTGTTTGATATAAAGGGGAATCCCGTCTTGACGACGGGGAATGATTCAAGCATGTGAATCTATGAAAGTATCCAATACTAGAGAACTACAGTTACAGGCAAGTAACTTGTTTCATCCTGGTCTTCACAAATTGATATCATAGAGACACACTTTATCAGTTTTATTACCGTAAACCACATACATTTTCACTCTCTGTAGAGGTTGATTTTCATCACATTTGCACAGTCCCCAAGATAAATCAGCCCTGGGTTTTCCCTTTACCATTCTCAATAGGCATGTTGCCACATCATTTTGCAATGCTTAAAACAAACATCTCCACGTCCAATGCCACATTACCAAATCACTCATGATTAGGTATAATGTTTCCTTCATAAACGTCCAGCGTCTCCCGCTAAAAGAGAATTTGTTTGCTGTATGCTTTCCTTTTTGAGTCTGGCCTTCTTCCACCATGACTAATATTATGCCTGACTTTGAAATAGCAGGACCTGCTGGGCATCCCAAACAAATAGCGTTCAACTTTACCTGGCAGAGTTCTTGCTCTCCTGTGTTGCAAATTGCTTTTTCATAGTGGATAGATGGGAGAAGTATTCCATTACCCACAACTACTTTGTGCTATTCATCTCATCACCAGATGATGTATCAGTTGCTGGTAGAACTCCTGGCTACAATGGTGTGGTCTGGAATGTTCTTACAAAGGTGCTGCCTGTGAAACTCTGGCCTCTGTCCATTTGAAAACATGGTGCCTCAAAAAAAGGTGAGGGGTTGAGTTATTACTTCTGAAAGCAGAGGAAAATCACTATTCTGAAGCACAAACTTTTCATTTTACAACAGGCTCTTTATATGATGGAAGGTTACATGAAGGTTATGCCAGTTAAAACCCCAGAATGCTCTAAAGTTTGCCAATAGTCTGTGGCTTTGCCCTTAGTATTGGGCATTCCAGGTTCATGTAGCTTGAGGCGCTGGTGTGGTTTTAATTTTCTGTTCAGTAGGAATGCATCCCCTAGAATGCAATCTCTAAGTCCGGACCACTTTTAAACTAATGATGAAATAAGTTTCTAAACTTTTTTAAATGGAGTACATGGATTTTAAATCCAATCTACAGACCACGACACACCAGTCTGTGCGTGTAGTCCTTGACGTTAATGCAGTCTCCGCAAACTTCTGCAGGAGGCCCAAACAGTGGGTCAACAAGTTTCATTGTTTGCGGACTATTTACATGGCTCGCAAACTTAGGAACATTACAGCGGCCATCTTTGTATGTTTTGTTTTCAAGTTTTCAAGCTCACAGACCACACAGGACAATTATTTTTATTTGCGAGGGTTTTATTTGTTTTCCTCATGAAGGCCAGGGGTGGTCCGCATGGGTTGGTTGGAATTCTGCTCTTCCACCCGTAAGTGATCTTTTCACATTTGTTTCTAGGGGGGCAGGCGACTGTGACCTGTGTCTTTTAATAGTGGGGGTGCAATAGAAAGTGTGTTTTTCTGTGGGCAGCCAGTCTCTTACTTGAGGTTTCTGGACCTAGCTTTGTTTGTAGGCCCAAATATGACAATGGGAGAGAAGGCTTCCCCTATCCACTGAGGAAAGAGGCAGCCTTAACATTTGTTTTTTTTTCAGTCCACATACCTGGGAACAAATCCACCAGATAATACTTTTAAGCCTCTGAAGCCCACCCACCTTATTGTAACACTAATTACTCAAAGATATCCACCAAACTAAGCAAAGACATTCCTGATCAAAGTTCTAGTTTCATGTCAGTGTTGGTGCAATTCTCTTTATAAGTTATAAATGCAAACTGCCTTAGCTTTAAAATGTGTGAAGCTTTGTCGGAAGTCCTATTCTTTCCATTCCATGGTCTACTCTTATTCACTGGCTTTCCTCTGTATTCATGTGCTTGCCCCTCCCAGGATAATTCTGGGTGAACAAATTGTCGCCTTCTGCCGATTTAGGAGACTTATTTTCGCACTCTGAGTGCGCCTGTGTTTCCTTGCCCTCACCTTCTGTTTCGTCCAGGGTGCCCTGTTTTCACTCCTCCATTCCTGATCTGCCTACTCTACAAATGGATGTTTTTATTGAGAGTGTCTCCTAATGTTCATTAATGCATTGAAATAATGCATTGAAATCCTATCCTCTGAAAGCTATTGTGAAATAAATAGATCCTTATCAGCCTGGTCAAAACGAATATGTCCTTAACGGCACTAAAATTGCATTCCCCTTACTTATTCAGGGGTGTGGACTTTACTAAAATATCTACTTGTCCATCTTACTACATAAATCTTCTTGCCCTGTAAAAAGAAATCTACTTGTCGCTTTGGTGCCATGAATGAACATTTATACAAGTGTGTTTTAAAACTGTTTTTGCTGTTATGGTTGCTGCACAAACTGAATAAAGGCTTTGAATTTATTGAATTGCAGCAACAACTTATGGTACAATCTCATTATATAAAATCTCTGATATCAGCCCTTCTGGGTATGCCAGGGCTCATACTATGGTAGCCTTTGAAGTCTAGCAATTTACTTATTTAGCCCCCTTTCTTCAGATCCATACTGGGGATGGAAATAGCTTGAAGCAATAGTTCCAGTCTTGGAATGCTCTTTAGAGTCTGTGCAAACCCACTAAATTGAATGTTTTAAGGATTTTCGCCAGCTCTTTTCTAATCTTTTACCATACTGAGAAAGGTTGGAAATTTACTCCTGACAATGGCAGAAGTAAAACTTCCAGCGTTTGTAAAAAAAATAAAAAAAAAGTGGTTGGAGGGAAAGTGATCTTGTAAATGCTCAACAGATTTTTGAATGAGCAAATCGCCACCTGCAAGTTTTTCTCGTGCTTAAAAGCAATTCACAAATATTTTCTTGGTGTATGATTGTGTCGTACTTCTGTAAATTCTTGTAAATTCATGACAGTCATAAATCTTTACTAAAGCAAGGACATAAACCATGGGTGCACTTAGTGACTTTCTTTAAGAATTTGGCCCCTAGTTAGATTTGGAGTTAACCAAAACCTTTTGCCTTTTTTAAAATAAAAATTAGATCTCTCTATCGAACTATCCATCCATGGATTGGCTTCCGTTGTTTTACAAGTAGCTTATCGGCACACAAAGTATTTTTTGTTTAGTGTCCGGGGCTACTGTGGCATTGTGTGCTTTTTGAGCCCAAACATTATTGCTTTTTGCACATGTTCATTACAATGGTGAAGGACTGGGAACTCCCACAAAGTTTGATAAAAACCATATCAAAACGACACACATTTACAAAACCAAAGGCTGACGTCAAATATCGGACCGGTTAGCTTTACCAGTGCTTGTTTATTTTCATATTTACCATGATCTTGTTGAAACTAGTGGCACTGATTTTCCTTGCTGAGTTTTTTTTTTTAAATACTAGCATGCATCAACACATTTTACTAGATGATGCTCAAAGAAATGTTACCTACGATTTCACAATAGTTCAGCAAAACATTTTTTCTTTCAGTATCATTTGTTTTGTGAACATTTTATTTTGAAAACAAAGGTTCATCAATTTTCCTTCCAAGCTTCTGCAGATGTTTGCATCTAATTAGACAGCATTCTGGAAGCATTGTATCTATCCTTATATTGTTAAACTTGGGTAACACATGTTCACATTTTTACACTGGCATCATTGTCCGTATTGCAGTCCGTTATTACATTTCCATAGAGCGCTCACCCTAATAAGAATGGCTTTGTATTAATGAATCATAAATGCAAGTTTCAACAGCATTAACATATGGACACAGATATTAACTTAAGTGCAGACAATGCCCTTCTCTGATTTATAATGTGGAATGGTAAACTGGTAGCCAAAGGGTTTGTTCTTCAGGGGGCTGGGCCTACTTGTCCCAAGGACAAAATAAACATGAAAGCCTGTTGTCCTTGACCCCCAATAATATGCCCTGTGTGTTGGGCTATAGGAAGTCCATACTCCTTTTTCTTTCCTGCATGTTAAAAAATGTATATATAATTTCATTATCTCTTTACTCCATATTTATTCATTTTAGAAAGTGTTTATTTTTAACCTTATTACATGTTGTCCTATACTGAGTCTCATGTACACCAGAGTGATACAGCTTTGCTAGAAGTGTGGCACTTAGTTTAATCCTGAAATTGCGACTTATGATGAATTAAATGACAATGAGTAAGATGAAGATGCTTAGACACTGCTACTTGGTTTGGAAAACATATTTTGTTGCTCTGCCAAATAATTTCTTAATTAAATAATCACTTGATGGTTGTTTTCTTCAGTGACGTACCACCCTTTCCTAATGTTGTTGAATGTAGGAGAGTAGGGTCTGCTTCCTATGGTCACCCCCACTTTTTGCTTTTCCTTTACTGGTTTTCGACTTAGATGTGGCTGTGGGCCTGCTAATCAGACCCACAGCCCAGATGCACTCTAAATTCACAACATCTACTCTAGGTACATCCACAATTGGGAATTGGTTCACCTTATCAGCCCCTGTAGAAGTGTACCCTAGGTACTCAGGGTATAGGTGTAACCAAGGCCAACCAGGGGCTGCAGCATGTATTATGCCACCCCTGGCTGGCCACTCAAATTGACACAACTGGCTGATCACTCAGCTGGGGCAAGGTCGTGTAATCACCCCTTGCTTAGGTATAGTATTCCTATCTACCCTTATATAGAGACACATATGTACCTGTAAGCCACTCCTATGGCAGGCCTTAACAATCCTGGAGGCAGAGTGCTTGGTTATGTGTGAGATGGTGCTCTAGCATGAGCTGAGCCTGTCTGCAGCTTTCGGAACCATGTCCTTATAGCTGTTCTATGATAACACCATACCATATACTCTTAAGTGCATTATAATCCTCACGGTTGAATGCTAACTTTGGTTTGGCTTTATCTAAACATGTCGTGTAAGGTGTCATGCGCTTTGGAATACTACCCCCTCGCCAATTCTGGCGACGGGGGTAGCATTCCACCCTTCTAGAGGGAGAAGACATGTTGTTGCTGACTATCCCGGTTAAAGTTAACCAGAGCCCCAGCGTCACAAAATGGACGATGCTGCCACAGACACAAGTCTGACCTCCTCCTGCTGCTGGGAGTCCTTCCAGTCACGTAGGTTTGGACAATAGGTTTCCTGCCTGGAGAGGTGCGAGCACCACCCCAGACAGGACTTTGTGTATTGGGACAGGGAGGGCTGAATAGAATGAGACACTGCCTAGGGCACACTAGGTGCTCCATGCATAGTCCAGTTCAAACCGGTGCTGGGGCACTCCAGCCCCAGCTCTGGTGCGAAACTGGACAAAGGAAAGGGGGTGTAACCCCCCCTTCCTGGTCCCGCCCATAGGAGGGACCTAGAAAGTAATCCAGCCCCTTTTAGTTGTATAAAGGTAGGACTTAAGATTAATCCTGGAATCGGCTTGAAACGAAACTCTGGACCCTTTGACATTCACCTGAGCTTTAGACTGAAGAGTCTCCCTTGTGCCACCCTGAAGCTTGTTTCCTTCCCAGTGTAAGAATTGGGAAGCTTGTTTCCTTCCCAGTGTAAGAATTGGGAAGCTTGTTTCCTTCCCAGTGTAAGAATTGGCTTTTGTAGTCTGGTCTGCCCTGTTCCCATGATGCACTGGGCCAGGGACAGACTAATTTGCATACAGCCAGGTTCTGAAACTGGGATGGTGCAATGAGCTAAAAAACGGTGTTGGATCTAGCCCTGATCTCTTGACTGGGTGAGAGTACTCTGCTTAATTCAGAGACTCTATCCATCACCACCCCTTGTTGTAAATAACCCTGGGCAACCAGGCACCATCCAGCAACTCGACGGCTTGCTTTGTCCCCGTTCCCGCCGGAACCCAAGCACAGAGCCTGACAAGACTTCGACCCCCGGACCTCTCTGACCCCACTGCACGACTCCAGCACAGCTGAGCCCCGTGGAAGGCGTCGGAACCCGTGGAACCAGGCAACTTGTAAAGTCTTCAACTTGCTAACAGCGCAGCTCCTGAGGCATCCTCGAAGCTGTGCCCTGGGGACTGAGACACCCCAACACCGAGCTCCACCTGCACAGAAGACCAGCCCTCCACACTCCACGAGATCTGCGTGGGGCCCTTCTGCTTGTGTTCTGCTTGATGCGTTGTCCCGGTTGCTGGCCAGTTGGCCAGTAGCCCTGTGACGACGGTCCTTTTGAAAATCCATCGCTGGTCTGGTTGCTCCAGACTGGCCCTTGCTTCCCTGAAAGGGTGAAGTACCTCAGATCCTCCTGGTCTGCACCAGAAGCCTTTTGTGTATCCTGCGTGGGTTGCCTTTGCTTAGGCTTGTTGGCTCCGATCTTGAAGTCGACCCCTCCATCTGCGAGAACCTTCGTGGGACAGCTCCTCTCCAGCACCTGGTCGTCCTCGACGCCTCCTGGTCCGCGTGGCTGCAACGACCAGCTTCACGACAGCACCTGATTGCTCCTCGACGACATCTGGTTCCTTCCTGGTTCCACCCGGTCACTGGCTAGTGACCTAGACTCTGTCCCCTCTGCTTTCAGGTCTTCTTCAACTCCGATCCACCCTTGGATCCACCCGGACGTCTTCCTCCTGGTCGCCTGCAGCATCTTCTTCCAAGTCTCCATAGGAATCAACGAGAAAACCCGACACACTTTGACACCTATGCACCCGCAGCCCGTGGGTGAGGTAACGCGAGTACTTCGGTGCTCCTGTAGGGATTGACTATCCTAGTGTCTAGTTTTGTTAGTTGCACCTTGCTAGTTAGACCGGAAGTGTCCTAAATCATCGTTACTTACCTTTTAAGTTCCCATTGACTTTCTATTGACTCTCGTGTGAGTGTACTGACACTGCACGTGCCGCCTGTGGGCCTCCTACTCCTAACCTAAGGGTCAGATTGTGTAGCCCCAGCGATTCTCTAGGCCCTAGGCCTTTCCTTTTCCCGAGTCGTGGTTCTTATACCACTTACTTAGTATATGGTTTTACGCGCCCCTAGGGCCTAACTGTAAATTGTGCTATTTAAAGTGTTCCTAAGAGTAACTTGATGTGTGCTTTTGCCTCTGATCTCATAAAGAGTTCAGAGGAGTGTGTTAGTAAATAAATACATATATATTTTATACATATCCTGTGTGGTGTCCTTTCATTTTGTATTCAAGGGGTTACATATGGTAAAACATCTGGCTTTACACGCCCTCAAGAGTTTTTTAGCCTAAGACTGTTCTGTCCACGCTACCACTAGGATAGCTGGTCTATAAGGTTGACTTACAACCATCACCATACAGCTTTGCTAGTAGTGTGGCACTTAGTTTAATCCTGAAATTGCGACTTATGATGAATTAAATGACAATGAGTAAGATGAAGATGCTTAGACACTGCTACTTGGTTTGGAAAACATATTTTGTTGCTCTGCCAAATAATTTCATAATTAAATAAGCAGTTGATGGTTGTTTTCTTCAGTTACGTACCACCTTTTCCTAATGTTGTTGAACACCTTCAAATACTTTTTTAATCACTCTAAAAGGTGTCTTTAGGTTGTATGAGTTAGCAGAAACATAAAACACTCGAGCTGGAATCACCAAAAATGTAATCTAATATCTTTGCATGCTGTATTTTGCCCTAGCATTGTAGAATTCTGCAAAATTATTTCTTTCTTTTCTTTTAGCATCGACCTAGTAGCATTGCTTCACACTCCAACGACCAACGATGGAGAATTGGGTACTTGCGACTCTTCGCAGAGCTTTGGCCAAGCCCTTGTATTCACAAATTCTCAGCACAACTCTCAGATGATGTCCGGAGTTGGAACCACTAATGCTGTTAGCTCGTACTCCCCTCAAAGCCTGGTATGCTCACAAAGTTTTAGCCTCTGTTATTTAATGCTTAACTATATACAGACTTTTGCTGGATATCGTTTGTGTACTGATTATTCAACATTTCTTGAATAAATTGCAAAACTACAGCCTTGCTTTCCTACTGTCTCACTAATTTGCTTCACAAGAGGCATGGCTTTTAAATTCGCCAACATTCTTGAATTTTATAGCTATTTTTATTAAACACATTTCCATATTGTCTTGGTTTCCCAAGCTGTTAAATCTCTTTTCAGAGTATGCACAAGATAGTTCTTGCATAAAAAAGGAAACTTTTCTGCTAGTGTTACTACATACACCTGCTTACCTGGAGTCTCCTTATGTTATCCAATTTGAGATTTTTTTGGAACCTCTCCAACAACCTTTTGGGGACCTTTGTTTCTGGGGCCTTACATTTGGTACATGCAGTGGTGCGAGGGTGATGGAACGAGCTGAAGTTGGAAGCCTGCTACTCCTTGAGATCTAAAAAGTCCCTCAGTTACGGTAGTTTAGAGAGGTCCTGGAGGCGCGGCGATGCTCCGGTGGGCACCTTTGGTGCAGAAGAGCTTCCCCGACACCATGCCAAGCCTTCTACAGTCAACTTAGATGTCTTCTCACCAGAGGACAGTGACAGCTCTGAACTGGAAATTAAGGACTTGCTGGCTGCCCAAAGGTGATGAGTACTCGACTTCTCTCTCCTTGATACAGCTCCCAAACCGAGCAGGCCTCCTCAAAAGGCCATACAAAGGCCGAGGAATAGCAAACACACTCTAGCAGGACACCACTACCTTCGGGCCATGGTAAGCACCGACTGTCACCTTTGGATGGAACACCCAGCCCTGACGCTGAAAAAATCTGAATCAGTCTGCTCAGCTCCTCCAGCTCCAAGCAGAGATCGATGCCTATGACACATTTGGCAATTCATCCCCAGATGGGAAAGCTGATTATTCACCTAAAGTTGACACATATCCATCAAAAGGACCGCTTTCTTTCCAGGAAGCATTGAATGAAGCCCCAGTTCCTAAAGCAACGTAGAACGCGAATCAGGTTATCAGCCTATTTGCACCACCATCAGCTCCATCACCAGTCCAGCCTATGCAGGAACAATCTTCTCCACACCCCTTACATAAAGGTCCCCTTTCATCAATCAATCAAACATTTTCCCATTTGTGCTGCAACCTCTAAATGTCCGTAAGTGGTCCACTTAGTATGCACTGAATATCTTACAATATTTAACTCAATAGTCTATATGGCCAATAAACGGACTATTTTTATTCAAAATTATTTATTCATATGAATTATATTTCTTACAATACATCAATAAATATACTATAAAAATGTAAGGAACCAGAAGAGATGCGCATAAACTCTTACTGTACTAAATAAGTCATCTCAACATTACACCAGATTTGCAGAATCTCATGACTGTTTATATATCACATATAAGCTATTAAAAATAGCATTGCAATTAAAAAAACATTTATAACAAGTGCTTTTAAAAAAAAAGTTCTGTCGATGCAGCGGATTCGGTGGTTCTTGGAATCAATCCCCACCCTCATCAGGACAAATTCATATATGTGCAAACACCATACAGTAGAACAATAAAAAATGAAGGAGACAATAAGATACAACAAAGCCTCATCATTTCACAATACTGAGTATTTTAAAAGCAGGCTATGTACAGTCCTTCATAGTTAGTTCAGTGTAAACCTTTGCCTTCAGATGTGTACTACATGTGGTGTATTTATCTATAGTGATCGCTCAAAATATACCTTAAACCCGCAGTAATCGGGTAGCTCACATTCTTTTGATTAATCACCAAGACATGTGTAGTCCCGAATCCTGGTTTGTCATGCCTGTAGGAAGGTGTATATCTGACTATATGGTTACCCCAACTTTTTGCCTAGTGTTCAGCTGGTTTTCGACTTAGTTGGCCTGGGATCCTGCTATTCAGGGCCCCAGGCTATCTGCTCTCTCTGTAAAATGGACTCCATGTACTTTAGGTACATATCTAATTGGATATTGATTCACCTTATGAGCCCCTGTATAGTGTACCATAGGTACCCAGGGCATAGGTGCATCCAAGGCCTACCAGGGGCTGCAGCATGAATTATGCCACCCCTGACTGGCCATCCAAACTGACACCACAGGCTGATCACTCAGCCTGGGCAAGGTCGTGTAATCACCCCTTGCTTAGATATAGTGTACCCATATCTACCCTTATATAGAGACACATATGTACCTGTAAGCCACTCCTATGGCAGGTCTTGACAATCCTGAGGGCAGGGTGCTTTGTTTTATGCGAGATGGTGCTCTAGCATGAGCAAAGCCTGTCTGCAGCTTTCGGAACCATGTCCTTATAGCTGTTCTATGATATAGCCATACCATATACTCTTAAGTGCATTATAATCCTCGCGGTTAATGCTAACTTTGGTTTGGCTTTATCAAAACATGTTGTGTTAGGTGTCATACGCTTTGGAATACTACCCTCCCGCCAGTTCTGGCGGCAGGGGTAGCATTCCACCCTACTAGAGGGAGAAGACATGTAGTTACTGCTTTACCCGGTTAAAGTTAAACAGAGCCTCAGCATCACAAATTGGATGCTGCTGCCACAGACACGAGTCTGACCTCCTGCTGCTGGACGAAACTCCGGCAGGGGAGGCCTGGACAATAGGTTTCCTGCCTTGGGAGGTGCCAGCACCTCCCCAGACAGCCTTAGTGTATTGGGGCAGGGTGGGTTGAAAGAAATGAGACACTGCCTGGGGCACACAAGGTGCTCCACGCATAGCCCGGTTCAACCAGTTGCTGGGGCACTCCAGCCCCAGCTCTGGCGCGAAACTGGACAAAGGGAAAGGGGTGTAACCACCCCCTTCCCAGGTTCCACCCACAGGAGGGACTTAGCAGGTAATCCAGCCCCTTAGTTTAGTATAAAGGTAGGAGCTGAGTCTAGAGACTTTAGATTTATCCTGGAAAGAAACTCTGAAATGAACTCTTGGACCTTCGACGTTCCATATCGACTGGAAGACTGAAGACATCTCCCTTGTGGCCAAGGAGTGACCACCCTTTGCAAACCGGCACCAACAGTAACTTGCCGGTTTGCTTTCTCGACGCTCCAGCTGGATCCCGAAGACTTAGCGACGCAGCCTCTGGACTTCCAGACTTCTCTGACTCCGATCCACAGCAAAGCTGAGACCCCTGGCTGACACGGGAGACGTGGGACCGGACATCCTGCAGTACCTGCTTTTTGCTACCTGTGCAGCTTCTGAGGCGTCCTCGAAGTTGTGCATTGGGGTTTGAGAAGCCCCGAGCAGTAAGTGCAACGAAGCTCAGCCCTCCACACTCCACGAGTGCCGCTTGGGGCCTGTGCCTGCACTTCTCCTCGAAGCGTCTTCGCGGTTGCTAGCCCGTTGGCTAGTGGCCCCTCTGAAGACATCCTTTTGAAATCAAGACGCTTGCCTGGTTGCTCCAGTCTTGCTCCAACTTCACTGTGAAAGAGAAGCGCCCAGACTTTGCTGGTTTGAACGGAAGCCCATCTCCACTTCCTGCGTGGGTTGCCTTTGCCAAGGCTTGTTGGGTCCAATCCGGATACCGACGCCGCCAACAGCGAGATCCTTCGTGAGACAGTCCGTATCCAGCTCCTGGTTGTCGTCGACGCCTCCTGGTCCACGTGGCTGCAGAGATGAGCTTCACCACCTCACCTGATCGCATCTCGACATCGCTGGTTCCTTCCTGGTCACTGGCTAGTGACCCAGACTCTGTCCCCTCTGCTTTCAGGTTCTTCACTACTCCGATCCACCCTTGGATCCATCCGGACATCTTCCTCCTGGTCGCCTGCAGCACTTTCTTGCAGCTCTCCATAGGATCGATCGACGAAACCCGACACGAAAGAACACCTGTGCACCCGACTTCCCTGGGTGAGGTAACTAGAGTACTCCGGTGCTCCCGTGGGTAACAACTATCCCAGTGTCTTAGTCTAACAGGGTTTTCCCGTAGTCCACCCGGAAGGGTCCGAAATCTATAACTTTGACGTTCCCATTGAAACTCTATGGTAACCCACTTGTGGGTTTAGACACTGCACACGCATCCTGTGGGACTCCTACTTCCTAACCTTTGGTTGTTCAGTGTAGCCCCAGCGATTTCCTAGGCCTACTCACCTTTCCTGAAGTGGCTCTTATACCACTTCTTTAGTATATGGTCCGTGAGGCCCCTAGGGCAGAATTCTATTTGTGCAACTTATAGTATGCTTATTGAGTAACTTGTGCTGTATCTCGAACTCTGACCTCATAAAGAGTGCAGAGGGGTTGTTAGTAATAAATACATATATATTTGATATATACCTTGTGTGGTGTCCTTTCATTTGGTATTCAAGGGATTATAATTGGTAAAACAATTGGCTTCACATGCTCGCTGAAGTGTTAGCCTAAGACTGCTCTGTCCATGCTACCACTAGGATAGCTGGTCTATAAGGTTGACTTTACAGCCATCACCATAAGGGTTGTTTAGACTGGTGCAGGGTGCTCACTAGAATAGTGTACATCACATACCAGGCCAACTTCTCACAGTGCCAGTTTTACAATTTGTGTATAGTGATCACAATCTGTTAGTACCAGCCATTCTGTTTTGTTTATAAAGAAATTAATTTTGCTGATCTTCTCATCATATGATAGTTTATAATTTGCTCTCAACTCAGTTCAGGGAGATGTATACTTTGCTTATATCTGCATTTCACGAGAGTCCTAGATTGGTGTGTATTTCGTGTCTTCCCGGCTAGTTATTCAACCTACAAGACATGCATAATATTGAAGGCGCCTCATTTACTATTAATCATACGTCTGTGTATTTCCTAAATTCACTGGTTAATTAACCCATTTTTATAACCTTTGGTTACTGTGTCTCGAGGGCCCAAATGTTCAGGTCAATTATCCTTTGCTTGATAAGTTACATTTGCTGTTGCACCATACCTAATAATGTACATCCTAGTCATATTTATGGTCATTGCAGCTTTTCATATATGCCACAGGGATCACCAGAAGAAATTATAGGGTGATGACCCATCTCCCCTATCACCACAACTTGAACCCTGGGACATTTGTGATGCTGTACCCCAGTAGACACCAACACTTTTCTGTACCCAGCTGTCCATCCCTGCCAGATAATTCCTCCACTTACTACGAGCTACTTGCCAGAGGAGCATCTTGTCATAAGGTTCACTTCATTCTGATCGTAAAGAGTTTTTGAAAAAAACTCCTCTACGCAACTCGCTGCACAGTGCCTCCCTATGTTACAACACACTGGGGATATTTTTCAGGGCCCTGTCCGTCCGTGCATGATGAAAATATAAGTCCCCCCTTCACATTCAATGTCAGCTTCCACCAAAGGCTCTTGTTGTCCATAGAGCTAGAAAGTGGGCTAACTCCCAGACAAGCAGGGAAGACTCCCTGCCTAAGAAAGAATGCAAGAGACTAGACACAGCGGGTAATAGGTTAGCCGCACAACCAGCTAAACACTGGTGAATTGCCAATATTGTAGGTATGACCGAGCCATATGGGACTTCTTCCGTACCTCCCTGGAGAATAGTGGAAGAGAAGGCATGATTTAGTGTCGGAGGAGTTTAATTTCACACACTAGTATAAGCTGTGCCCTTGACGCCGCTGACAAGGCTGATCGGTGGCATCAGTTCAAGCCGCCTCCTTAGACTCCAAGCATGGCTGCGCATATCATGCTTTTTTTCCTGAGGTTCGTATTCGCTCTCCCATTTGATGGGGCACATATTTTTGGGCCCCAATTAGATCAAATATTGGAGAAAATGAAATAAGACATTATGACAGTGAAGGCGATGGGCGCACTTAAAACACTCACTTTTTGTGGTTCTTTTCGCCACGTGCCCTTCCGTAGAGGCTCTAAACAAACTTCCCCTGAAACCTCCGCAACTTAGTTGCCCGCAGAACCAGGCACCCTCATGTAGAATTTATTACAGATGTTCACACTGGGAAAATAATTCATGAGGGAGAGGTAAAGTTACTCCAGTATTGGAACTTTAATAGATTCCCATAGCTTGTATCATTCCCAGTCGTCGAACTGGGAGTCTCGGTAACAAAATAACATAGCAGTAGGTAACAAAGAGAAAGAAAAAGGCCTAGGCCTCATTCCCCTTTGTAGCATATCCACCTCTTTTTGCAAAAGAGACCAAAGCAAAGAAACAGCCAATAAGATTAGCCTCACCCCATAGAACCCTTCTGAGAGAACCTCAGAGCCTTAGATTTTCTACTGCACGTTGTGCTAAGGGAGTCTCCTTTGAGCTCTGCTCATTTCAACTCTAGTTGACTATATTTTTCAGCATTTTTTTTTCTGAATTGTTTGGTGAATCATCTGGAAATGTCTGACAAGGAGAAGAAAGCCCTTTTCAAAGCTTGTTCCACCTGTGAAAGAAAAGGCTGTATGTGGAGGAAAGGCATAAGGACTGCATTTATTGCCTTTACCCTGATCACAAGGCAGCGGACTGCAAGATCTGCCGCACCTTCTCTACGAAGACCCTCGGGGACGGTGAGGGTCGCCTCCTCACTTGGCTCCAGAAGCTGAAGTCGAGGAAGGAAACTGTCAAGTGACAGACAGTGAGGATTCATCATCTGCCACCTCATCTAGAATGTCAGTTAAAAGGGGTAGGGCTTCCCCTTCACCATCCTCAGAACGTCCAGTTAAGGCCTCTAAAAAGACTCCTTGTGAGTCCGAGAGCCGGTGTCCTAGCAAATCTCCTCACCACGGTGCAAAGGAGAGGGAAGGACTATCTTCAGCTACAGCAGTCGTGGAGTCTGCTAAAGCTTTTAAAAAGCCCTCTTCTCTAACAACTGGGAAGTCCGATAAAGATTCCAGATCGTTGACGACGCTGCAGAAGACTCAGTCGGCGAAGACTAGTAAATCCCAGGTGAAAAAAGTTGCTTTGTCGGCGGTACTTTCTGGTCTCCACATATCAACGTCCGCGTCGACGGGAGCGTCGACGACCGTTACGGCGACGAGAGTGTCGACGGTTGCGACGAAGGGGTTATTGACGAGAGCAACTACGATGACTACGGCAGTGTCGATGACACCCATCTCGTCGTCGACGATTCAACCATCGACGGTGGGTCTTCCGTTGACTACCTCGTCGACGATGGTTTCTCTTGAAACCTCATCGCTGACGGTACAGTTGACATCTTCAACAGAGAGGATTACTTTTTCCTTAAAGAGGATAACGCCTGTTATGACGTCTCCAAGTAGGGTTACCCCCTTGCCTCCTGCACTGTTACTTGAAGAAGAGGAGGATTCTGACGGGGATGATCAGGACTCTTTTGGCTATGCCCATAGCCCCTCACAATTGTTGGTAAAATGCCAAGACACTGATTCGGAGGGTGAATACCTTCATGAGTGCTCATACCAGCAATCCTATAGTCGACAGGAAGGCACAGGTCAGAAGATGGTTTCAGTTCCTCCTTCCCTCTTGGCAGATATTCAGGGCATGTTGCAGGATTATAAAACCAAGTTTTCTCAAACTGCTCCCCCTCCTGCTTCCTCTTTCTCTGCAGTACATGATGTGCCATGACCATCAACTTCTGCAATGGTTTCTCCGGGAGAACCATCCCAGATGGTTTCACAGCCGTAGATACCTGGGCCAGGGATACCTCCAGTGGTCCAGGATCTACATGATGAGTCCTCGGACGAGGGTCAGGATGATGGCAACCGGTCTAACCAAGGTATAGAGTGGGATGATTGTGATCCTGGACCCAGCGTCACCTACTCAGGATCCAGTGGACTCTCCCCCGGTAGACATTGGGGGATTTCACAAACTGATGGAAAGAGGCTCCAGTAGATTCAAACTTCCGATGCCTTCTGTTCAAACAGAGTGCTTCCTTTATGATTTTAAGGAGCCCTACAGGAAAGTAATCCGTCCATTCCCATTGTCAGCCATGTCTGGGACGAGGGTCTAAAGGCAATGAAGAACCCGGCTACGGTGATTCCAGTTTTGCCACGCCTGGAAAAGAAGTATAAGGCCCCTGAAGATAGTCTGGCGTCTATGATTGGTCAGCCGAAGCCGCATTCGGTAATTTCGCAGGCGGCGCAGGGAAAGTCACGCAATCCTGCTGCACCCCTGACAAGTCCTCCTGATAAAGAGGGCAGGCGTCTTGATAAGGCGGGGAAGAGGTTTTCCTCTATGGCAAGTCTTTTGATACGAGCAGCGAATGCGTTGGCGATACTTGGCAGATATGATCGCCAAATGTGGTGCGATCGCTCACCATATTTGACCAACTCCCTCAGGAGTCCCAAGCGGAGGCCATGAAGATCCTGCAGGAGGGAGAGGCTACATGTTATGTTATTGACTTTTTGTATAGCGCATGAATCACCCAGGGAGCATCTCAGCGCTTGTACCTGGGGGACCTCAGAGGGAAACGGAAGTAGATTCATAGGGGACGAAAGGTTTTAGAACAAGAAGGTTTTCAGTAGTTTCCGGAAGGGTTGGAAAGATGTTGACTTACGCAAACCCTCCGGCAACAAGTTCCAATATTTGGGGGCGACATATGAGAAAGCCCTGCCACCTGTGCGGCATAGGCGAATTCGAGGGACCCTAAGGAGGGCTAGAGTTGGATCTGAGGTTACGTTCTGACACTTAATTATGTAACTTCTCTTGTAGGTAACGGGGTCCCTCCCCTTTGAGAGCCTTTGAAAGAAAGACAACAAATCTTAAAAAGGACTCTCTTTTTCACTGGGAGCCAGTGAAGTTCTCTAAGTAAATGGAGGGATGGAGATCCTGGCGGGCGGTTCAAGACCATCCTAGCTGCAGTATTTTGTATGACCTGTAGTTTGGCTAGGGCTGTGTCTCCTACTTCGGCCAATAGCGCATTCCCGTAATCGAGTTTGCTCATAACCAAGGCCTGGACATCTGCAGAGGTGATAAACTGTTCTATGGATATTGCCACTACAGCTTTCCGTTTGCTGGCAGGCGTGGCTGTTCGCCGCCAAGGTTGGCTCAGGGCGACATTGTTCCGCCCGGAGGTCCAGAATAAGATCCTGGACCTTCCGTTTGATGGTGAGGCATTGTTTGGCAAGCATATCGATGATGCCCTCCAGGACATTAAAAAGGATACGGAGACAGCAAGATCTCTCGGTACTCTAAAGTATCGGAAGGTTCCTTTCCGGGGGGGCCAGAGGAAAGAGTACTACTTCCTACAGAGGTTCGTACCAACAACGGTACTCTTCTTATGGTTCAATGCCTCAATCATATCGACCATCATACCAGCAGAAACAGTCCCAGACCTCGTCTTTCTCTAGGTCCACCGCTAGAGGAAAACAGAATCGCCAGGGACGTGACACTTCCAAGCGGAAATAGCGACGCTCTTGCTCTGCCTGCTGTACCCACCTCCCCATCAACATCTGTGGGAGGCAGGGTGTCTCAATACCTCCACAACTGGAAATGGATAACATCAGACCGTTGGGTGCTAAACATCATTCAAGATGACCATACACTGAAGTTTATTCACATGCCACCTTTCAAGCCCCTGCCCGCCATGCCTTCAAAACATCTGCGTCTCTTGCAGCTCGAAGTTCATCAGATTCTCCTCAAGGGAGCTGTAGAACTGGTTTCCCTTTCTCAGAAAGGGGAAAGTTTTTATTCCAGGTTTTTCCTGGTCAAGAAGACGCTGGAGAAATGGCGCCCCATCTTAGATCTCAGGGAGCTAAACATCTACCTTATATCTCAATCCTTTCGGATGGTCTCTCTCCAGGATATCTTGCGTCTCCTCAGTCTGGGAGATTTCATGGCCACTCTCGATCTCGAAGATGCGTATTTTCACATACCCATTCATCCAGCCCACAGGAGGTTAATTCGATTCACAGTAGCCAAGAGCCACTTCCAATTCAAAGTTTTACCCTTTAGACTTCGCTCTGCCCCGAGGGTCTTTACCAAGGTGAGGGCACTGGTGGCAGCTTTCCTAAGGAAACCGCATTTTCAAGTCTTCCCATACCTGGACGACTGGTTACTGAAGGCCCTGTCCAGGGGGGCAGTGGAGGAATTGGTCATGGCATGTACGACTCTGTTCAGCAATCTGGGCCTCACTCTCAACAGGGAGAAGTCGTCTCTTCCATTAAAGCATGGTTCCTGGGGGCTATCCTGGATATGTCTCTCAGCAAGGCTTCTCCATCCTTGGAAAGGCAAGAAAAATTGAAGTCCATGGCTCATTTGTTGAGAAAAAGGTGGTGTCTTTCAGTATGCTGTTACACATCCCTTCTAGGAGTGATTTCTTCATGCATCTCTCTGGTACCCCACTGCAGGTTGTGGATGCGATCTCTTCAGGATCAACTAGACATGCAATGGCAGCAAGTTCACGTCTGGTTCGACATCAAGGTGGTGATTACTGCGGCAATGAGAAAAGCAGCCTTGTGGTGGACGAAGGAAGAGAATTTATCCCAAGGTCTATCCTTCGTAAGCAATCCACCTCCTCAAGTTGTAACAGATGCCTCGCTGGAGGGCTGGGGAGCGGTGCTTCTGGACTTACATGTAAGCAGGCATTGGTTGCCCCAGCCCAGTCTTCTTCATATCAACCTCCTGGAGCTCAGAGCGATCCGTCTGGCTCTGCAAGCATTTCTTCCACGATTGCAGGGTTCAGCAGTTCTCGTCCGCGCGGACAACACCACGGCCATGCAATACATAAACAAGGAAGGAGATACCAGATCTCTTCCATTGTCACACCAGTGGGTGATCCTACACGGAATATCGCTACAGGCAGAACACTTACCAGGTGTGCTAAACGAAAAGGCGACAGGCTCAGCATGCTTTCGTCAGTCAGCCACGAATAGGAACTAAACCAGGCGGTCTTGGAGATTTTCCATTGTTGGGGCACACCACCAATAGACCTGTTTGCCACCCCGGTGAACAGAAAATGCCAGTTTTCCGCAAGCAAACTACACCATCGAGGATCGCTGGGGAATGTGCTTTCGATAGCCTGGTCAAGAGCATTTGTATATGCCTTTCCCCCATTCCATTACTACTCAGGAAGATCAAGACGGAACCGTGCAGGATGATCCTCATGGCTCCAGCTTGGCCGAGGCTATTTTGGTTCATGGAGCTTCACCTCCTTTCTCTGGCCCCTCCACGTCCTTTGCGTGCAATTCCGGATCTTCTCACGGTGTCCCAAGGCCAGATCTGGCATCCGGATTCTCGTTCCTTGCACCTGTCGGCATGGCTCCTGAGCAGTGAGAGTTCCTACACCTTCATCTCTCGGATGAAATAAGAGCTGTTCTCTCTCAGGCTAGGGCTCCTTCCACTAACAAGACTTATTTTTGAAATGGAAACGATTTTGCATCTAGTGCTAGCAGAAAGGTGTTGACCCTTTCTCATCTCAACTTCATCAAGTTCTTCCTTATCTCCTGTCCTTGGCTAAGGCAGGACTAGCTCATTCATCCATAAAGGTTCACTTAGCAGCAGTTTCTCGCTACAGACTCACTGCATCTGGACCTTCTCTCTGGTCATCCAGAATTGTCAAACAATTTCTCAAAGGTCTACTTCGAGTTTTTCCTCCAGTGAGGCCTCTGCCTCCCACATGGCATTTGAACTTGGTTCTCACCCAGCTGATGAAGCATCCCTTTGAACCGATTCATCGAGCAGATATGAAATTCCTCTTGTGGAAACAGGTGCTCCTTCTTGCTATCACTTCTGCAAGACGTATTGGAGAATTGCAAGCTTTCAGAATACAGGAACCTTTTCTCCAATTCAAAAGAAATACAGTAATTCTAAGGACTAATCCAAAGTTCATACCAAAAGTGCCATCTGACTTTAATTTAAACGACCCAGTTATTCTCAAGGCTTTCTTTCCTCAGCCTTCCACGCCGGCGGAAAGGACACTTCATTCACTGGATGTGCAGCCGTGCTTGAAAGTTTATCTGGACCGCACTAAAGGATTTAGAAAATCTTCTTAATTGTTCATCGCATGTAGTGCTCCCCGCAAAGGCTTATCCCTGTCTAAGCAGGGTATCGCTAGATGGATCTCCAGTGCCATACAGTACTGTCACTCTGCAGCGGGCAAGCCTCTAGAAGGCAGAGTTAGTGCACACTCGACAATGTCCATGGCTTCCTCTACGGCTCTTTGTGGGAGTTCAGATTAAAGACATTTGCAGAGTTGCAACTTGGAGCAGCATGGACCCCTTCACAAGAAGTTACTGCCTGGGGACCTCGGCACAAGAAGACACGGCTGTAAGCCATGCAGTCTTCCATTGAGTGGTGAGCTTTCCTTTCTTCCCTCCTTCCTTTTCTTACTGTTACTTGCAAATTTTGCTGTGTTCTTTATGCGATTGCATTGATCAAGGTTGTATTAAAAAAAAAAAAGAAAAAACTGCTAGCTACTCGGATGGAAGCTATGGGAATCTATGAACGTTCCAATACTGGGGTAAGGAAACAAGTTACTTTCCTGTAACTTTGGTTCTCCAGTATTAGGGGTGTCTTTCATAGATTCACATGCTTGAATATCCCCCGTCGTCGAAGTGGGAGTCCCACGGTACATAAAATAGCAGTCATATATGCATGTATACATGAAAAATATAACTAATAAAAATATACATACATATAGTGCAGTAAATTGTCAATTCTAAAAGTACCATAGAACATAATAGGCCCATTGAAAAGCCTAAGGGAGAACTCACTTTAGTAGCATATCAGAGTCATTATGTGTTGGATCACATTCCAGCCAATCAGGCTGTAGCCTCCTCTAGAACCTTCTCCTCAGAAGCCCAAGTCCTCAGATTTTCTACCGCACGTCGTGTGAAGGGAGTCTCCCTGAGCTCTGCTCAGTTTTCTTCAACTTTACCTGTTTTTTCTTCAAGAAAATGTCTTCAAACAAGAAATCCCTGTTTAAAGCCTGCCCTTCATGTGGTAAACTGCGCCTTTTCCACGAGGATCCACACAGTAAATGCATTTACTGTCTCTACCCAGACCATGAGGTGAAAAACTGTAAGTACTGTCGCACTTTCCCTCCTAAGACTCTGAGAGATAGAGAGGCCCGTCTCCTTCTGTGGCTACAGAAGTTGAAGACTTCGGAGTCTGTGGTTTCTGATGTAGAGAGCCTGTCATCTTTTACTTCAAAGTCCTCTCAGAAGCGTGGGGCTGAGACTGAGGTTCCTTCTCCTTTTCTCAAGAAGAGTAGACTGTTGGATCCCTCTAGGATTGTCTCCCCACAGGATTCGCTTCAGGGCACGTCTACGGGACCTGGTTCTCTGACGTCTGCGCCCAAAGCCTTACCTACAATACAAGAAACGGCCTTTTCGGGGTGCACGGGATAGAGGCGGAGGCTCCTCTACTTTTCGTGGCTCAAGTCAATATCGTTCATTCAACACCTACAACGATAACAGACAGCGGGGTGCCTATCAATCTCAAACTCGACAATCCACCTCCAGGCCTTACCAAAGGAAATCCACTTATAGAGGTGGATCAAACACCAAAAAGCAGTGACTGCCTCAGACCCTTCCTTTTGCCGACCGTACATCTTGGAGGTCGCATCTCGAAATACTTTTACAAATGGTCCACAATCACCTCCGACCAATGGGTCCTGGACGTTATATCCAAAGGACATACCCTGGAATTCACAAAATTTCCACCCACTCATCCACCTTCGGGGCCACCACCCCCTCATTTCAAGGACCTTCTGGCCTAGGTGAACTTAATGATCAAAAAAGGAGCCATCGAACTAGTGCCGCAAGGTCAACGCGGCAAGGGGTTCTATTCCCGCTTTTTCTTAGTCAAGAAGAAGTCGGGGGAATGGCGTCCAATATTGGATCTACGAGCTCTAAACAAATTTCTAATTTCAAAAACTTTTCAGATGTTAACTCTGATCCAAATTCTGAATTTTCTCAATCCAAGCGAGTTCTATTCCACAATCGACCTTCAGGACGCTTACTTCCATGTGCCAATCCACCCTAGACACAGGAAGTATCTCCGCTTCACGGTCGGGCAGCTACACTTCCAATTCAAAGTCCTGCCATTCGGCCTCCGCTCAGCACCAAGGGTTTTTACCAAGATCTTGGCCCCCGTAGCTGCCTTCCTACGTCTCCAAGGTATCCAATTTTACCCATACCTGGACGACTGCCTCATCAAGGCAAGCACTTTTCACCAGACGGAGCAGCACACTCAAGTTTGCGTCTCCCTTTTCCACGCCTTGGGGCTTTCAATCAATTGCCAGAAGTCACACTTTCAACCATCGCAACGGAGAAATTTTCTCGGAGCCTTGCTAGATTCTCGGCAGGGAAAAGTGTTCGTTTCCCAGGAAAGACAGGACCGCATGTTAATGATGGTGCGCTCCCTCCAATCAAAACTGTCCGTTTCTGTCCGAATGTTCAAATCATTCCTTGGCATGGCCTCCTCGTGCATCCACCTCATTCCAAATTGCAGATTGCACATGAGGACTCTCCAGGAGGAACTGGACAGGCAGTGGAAACAGGTGTCGGGGTCCTTCGAGGACAAGGTCCTTTTAACACCTCGCATACAGAAAGCGCTGGAGTGGTGGGCTCACCCTCCACACATATCTGTGGGCCGTTCATTCCAGGACGAACCCCCAACTCTGACGCTTACGACAGACGCGTCTCTCGAAGGCTGGGGAGCGCATCTCGACGGCATGTCTGTGAAAGGGAAGTGGACGGCAATACAACGAACTTGGCACATCAATCGTCTGGAACTCTTGGCGATTTTCTTAGCCCTCAAATCTTTCCAGAGGTTAGTGCGGGGACACACTTTGCTGGTGAGGACGGACAACACCACCAGCATGCACTACCTCAACAAGCAGGGCGGCACGAGGTCTCTTCCACTTTCTCAACTAGCACAAGAAATATGGGATTGGGCGATTCAACGTCAAATTCATCTCACAGCCATTCACGTGCCAGGTGTGGCCAATGTTCTGGCGGATTCTCTCAGCCGAGCATCATCAGACAATCACGAGTGGGAACTCAATCAGCCCACGGTCGAGTACATCTTCCGGCGGTGGGGCCAGCCACGGATGGATCTTTTCGCGACTGCTGTCAACAAGAAATGCCCACGCTTTGCAAGTCGGCATCCCCACAGAGAGTAGAGCGGGAATGCATTTTCGATCGATTGGTCGAACGATTTCATCTATGCTTTCCCTCCACTTCCTCTGATCCCTCGATTGTTACACAGGATGAGGTTCCAACCTTGTCGCATCATCCTGATCGCACCCAAGTGGCCGAGACGTCCATGGTTCACGGACCTGCTCCTCTTCTCGCAGTCCGATCCGTTGCCACTCCATCCTCTGCCGCACCTCCTCACGATGCAGCAGGGACTAATTTGTCATCCGGATCCAGCATACCTCCATGCCTGGAACCTGAGTACAATGAATTTGCACGTTTAACTATTGACAAGGACTGCAGGGAGGTGTTAGCGCGGGCTCGCGCACCCTCCACCATAAAAACGTACCAACTCAAGTGGAAACGTTTCTGTGTCTGGTGCCGCACCAAGGATTTGGATCCAATGACTGCAAAACCTGAACAAATTTTACCTTTCTTTTTATCCCTGGCAAAATCAGGTCTGTCCCACTCAACTCTTAAAGTGTTTCTGGCGGCGATTTCCCGTTTCCGCCATGATGGTTCCACATCTTTATGTTCTTCAAGGATCATTAAACAATTTTACAAGGGCCTTTTTAGGATGTTTCCTCCTATCCGTCGCCCTCCGCCTGCCTGGCGCTTGAATTTGGTCTTGTCTCAACTACTTCTACCACCATTTGAACCTATTCACTCGGCAACTCTTAAATTTCTCACGTGGAAAGTTGCTCTCTTACTCGCCTTAACGTCCTCAAGACGTGTCAGTGACATCCAGGCGTTTACCATACAGCCTCCTTTCCTAAAATTCTCCAACGAGGCCGTGACATTACGAACTAATCCTAAGTTCATCCCGAAGGTTCCCAGTGACTTTCATCTCAACGAACCTGTAATTCTGAAGTCTTTCTTTCCTGCTCCGCAAACTCCAGCTGAGCGGTCATTGCATTCATTAGATTTGAAACGTTGTCTCAAATTCTACATTCAACGAACTGCACCTATCAGAAAATCGGATCAATTGTTTGTGGCATATGGTCCAACTTGCAAAGGACAACCTGTTACCAAGCAGACTATAACCAGGTGGATCTCCTCTACCATATCCTTCTGCCACCAACGGGCTGGAAAGCCCCTTCCTGCTCCTGTTCGAGCTCATTCAACTAGAGCAGTGTCTACTTCGGCTGCCCTCTTTGCGGGGGTACCCTTACGCCAGATCTGCAGAGCTGCTACTTGGTCGAGCAGCCATACTTTTACTAAGCACTACTGTCTGCAATCAACAGACGCCGCGGATGCGGCAGTGGGTCAAGCGGTGCTGCGTAATCTTTTCCAGTAAAGGTGAGCCTCTGTTGCTACCCGCCTCCAGTCATAAAGGTTTTTTCATAATTATGTTTTGGTATTTAGTGCATATTACCATATATATATATATATTTACCTTCTTTGCTTGATGTATTACCTTTATGACTCCTGTGATGTTTTTACTGCTTTCTACTCTATTCAAGCATGTGAATCTATGAAAGACACCCCTAATACTGGAGAAGAACTATAGTTACTTACCTGTAAACTGTGGTTCTCCAGTATTGGTGTCTTTCATAGATTCACATGCGACCCTCCCATCCTCCCCTCAGAGGCTCTCTTTCTCCTCAGGCACTTTTACTTACTCTGTGCTACGAAAATCTGAGGACTTGGGCTTCTGAGGAGAAGGTTCTAGAGGAGGCTACAGCCTGATTGGCTGGAATGTGATCCAACACATAATGACTCAGATATGCTACTAAAGTGAGTTCTCCCTTAGGCTTTTCAATGGGCCTTTTATGTTCTATGGTACTTTTAGAATTTACAATTTACTGCACTATATGTATGTATATTTTTATTAGTTATATTTTTCATGTATACATGCATATATGACTGCTATTTTATGTACCGTGGGACTCCCACTTCGACGACGGGGGATATTCAAGCATGTGAATCTATGAAAGACACCAATACTGGAGAACCACAGTTTACAGGTAAGTAACTATAGTTCTTCTCCAATATTGGTAACTTACATAGATTCCCATGCGCCCATCCTCCTCCCCTGGGAAAGCTCAGCCCTCAGCAAGTTTGGTTCTACTGTTACCAAGTTTGGCAGAGGTGGTATGTATGTATGTATGTATGTATGTATGTATGTATTATGTATGTATTATGCACTTATATAGCGCGAAACTGTCACCCGGAGGGTGTCCTGGCGCTTTGACTCTACTGACCACCTGCCTAGTCACGTTTATTATGCTGTTCTAGGAAAAAGATGGGTTTTTAAGCTTTTCTTAAATGAGAGGTCCGTCAGGCTTCTCAGGGACAGGGGGAGAGAATTCCAAAGCTTAGCAGCCGCGTATCCAAAGGATCGGCCCCCCATCCGTAGCCTTTGGATCCTCGGAACCACCGCAAGATACGCTGATGAAGAACGCAAAGGTCTTGCTGCGTGGTACCAGGAAAAGAGGTTGTTTAACATGACTGGGCCTTGGTCATGTAGAGCTTTAAAAACCAAACAGGATGCCTTAAAAAGGATTCGCTGTTGAACTGGCAGCCAGTGGAGATCTCTAAGTGCAGCGGAAGAGGAGGCAGCACGAGGCCTAGAGAGAGCCAGCTTCGCAGCCATGTTTTGAATGCGCTGCAGCTTGATGATCAGAGTGGCCGGTGCCCCCAGAAGCAGTGCGTTGCAATAATCTATCCTACTAAGGATAATGCAACGCACCACCTCTGGCCTAGCCTGAATCGGAAGCAGGGGGAGGATTTTCCGCAAGGTGCAAAGTAGCACCATGCAAGTAGAGATGGTTTTGTTCACAAAGCTATCCAGCTGAAGATTAGAATCAAACATAACTCCAAGGTTGCGGGCAGAAGCCGCCGCCACTACATTGCCCAAGGAGGAAGAAGGCCAAAGATCAGATGGTAAAGGATGCAGAACGCGGTCTAATGAGCAGTGGAGTACCTCGGTCTTAGTACTATTAAACTGGAGCGAGTTGTTTTTTAACCAGTCAGCGGTGGCATTCATGCAGCGATGGAAGGTATCAGTGGACACAGCATCTTCTCCTTCAAGGGAGAAGATAAGCTGGGTGTCGTCGGCATAGTTAATCACTGAGATGCCGAAGGATTTAATCAACGTAATCAGGGGGCAGAGATACAAGTTGAACAAGATGGGGCTAATTGCTGACCCCTGAGGGACACCCTGTCCCACTCTCCTAATACCTGAACGAAAAGGAGGTAGAGCCACCACCTGGTGTCTATTCTGTAGATAGGAAATTAGCCAATCCCGTGCAAGTCCTGCTACCCCGGCCTCCACCAGCCTGTTAATAAGAATGGAGTGGCCGACCGTGTCGAACTCGGCCGACATGTCGAGCAGCACTAGAATGGCTGATCGACCATTGTCGACCCGTGATCGAAGGGTGTCCAACACGACCACCAGTGCCGACTCCGTGCCGTGAGCCGGCCGGAAGCCGAACTGGGCCACGTCCAGACAGATGATTTATTTAGGAGGGGAGAAACCACTGCAAGCTTCCAGCTGTCGGGGACCGTGGCGGTGCTGAAGGACTGGTGGCAGATGGAGTATAGAGGCTGGAAGAGTTCCTCCTGAAAGGACTTCCAATATTTATGCAGGAGTGGGTCAAGAGGGGAGCCAGAAGACACCCCACATGCTAGAGCACAAAACTCAGCAAACGGAGGAAGAGAAGCTCTCCAGCCGCCGATGAGCAGCCTGTTCTTCCAACTCGGCTACAGTCTGAATTAATGCAGGGATGTCCAAGGACTGCAGGCAAGAAGTGTCTGGAGTAGAGAGGCCACTCGGAATATTCGCGATTTTATCCTCAAACGCTTTCGCAAGTAAAGATTGAGAGGCTGGGATGTTGTTAGCTGCGCAAGCCGGCCTAGTAAGGTCGTTTACTATTTTGAACAAAGCCTGCGATTTGTTAGTTGCGTGTGTCAGTGTGGCCTCAAAGTATTCAGCTTTGGCGCATTTAATCTGGGCTTTATATTCCAGCAGTGCTAATTTGTAACGAGATTTGTCAGTCTCAGAATAGGACTTCCTCCATACCCTTTCTGCCTGTTTGCACCGGTGTTTAAACTGGAGAAGGTTGCTCGAATACCATGGCATGGCGGGACTTTGCCTGGCTCTAGATTTACGTAAAGGAGCCAGCGTGTCCAGCGAGTTGGTCTGCTGGCACAAGCTAGAATAGCTCGCCTCGACATTCTCCCTCAGTTCAAAACCTCCGGGAAGCAAAGAAGGGAGATTAGGGTTATGCAGAAGTTTGGACCACCGCCTATTGGCCTTGATGGAATCCAGGCCATTCCTACTGAGAGAATCTGAGGGCAAGTAAAGGGAGAAGTGAACAAATGCATGGTCCGTCCAGCATTGAAAAGCTATTGCCCTAATCACCACCTGGGAGCATTCTGAGAAAACCAAATCTAGGACGTGGCCCTTCAGATGGGTCTGCGGTTGTACCAGCTGTTGCAACTGAAGGTTGCTGCATGCCTGGCACAATTCCCTAAAGGCCGTGTCTAAAGGCCCATTAGGCCATAGATTGAAATCCCCCAAGATAAGCGAAAAGCCCGTAAGTTTGAACCCTTGGATCGCTTTGACCTCAAATAGGGAAACTGTCAAGGAGTCTCTGAAAATGAGACCAATTCCTCCACCTCTATTTCCCAGTCTCGGGCAATGCAAGATTTTATAGCCCGGAGGACAAGCCAATCCAAGTTCGACATCGCTGTCCGCTCGGGTCCACTTCTCAGTTAGAAAGAGCACATCCAACCTGTAGGAGTCTATAAGGAGTGCAATTTCGGCATGGTGATTACAAAGCGGACATGAAGCAGGCCACAGGACAACGCCTCCCGCTTAGCGGAGTTGGTGATCAGCGCCTGGCTAGCTGTGGGATTTTGGCGTAGCTGAATTAACTCAGCCCTGGAATAGGTGACAGGAGTATGAGAGCCAGGTACAGCATAACTGGCACTGTGCGCGGCCGGTGCGCGAACGGGCGCAAACAGGCTTACCTCTGGCGCACCTCCGGCGCGCCTGCTGCGCGCCTCCGCTGCGCGCTTGGGAGTGGCACATCCTATATAGCCGTTAAGCGCGGGAGTCCTGCGAGGCAGATCTCTAGCCCCACACCCAAGATGGCGCCCGTTAATCGGCACCTCCTGGCTACCCACACCTAAGATGGCGCCCAAAATACCGCGATGCGGTTTCCAATAAGTCCTAGGTCCCGCAAAGTGCGAGTGGCGGTACAATTATAGTGCAGATGAGAGCTACAGTAGCTATGACCCCAGAAGATGTCCCCAATGCGCAAATAAGCGACTGCGTCCTAAATCGAGCAGCGCGGTGCAAGTGCGCGTGAAGTGAGTTTTTAAAATTAAAAACAGAAAGCAGCAGCTTACGCAAGCGTGCAGTAGCAGGTAAAGTCTGTGGGTAAAGTCTGTGGTGACTGTCCTTGGTGCCATGAGGGCGTCTCGCCAATCCACCTCGTCGAGGGGGCCTGCCCATTCCACCCATTGGTCCCTCAACTTATCCAGGGAGGTGGGGGTGTTGTTCACTAGGGTGCGGGATATGCCACCCTTGCCTAGATCTCCCAGCATTGTCTGCGCCTCTGTAGGGCTATATTCGGGGAGCCTTGTGTCATCCGTGACGTGCGTTTGGAGGGCATGCCGCATCTGCAGATACTTCTAGAACTGGGAAGAGTGTAAGGAGTAACAAGTTTGAAGCTCCTGGAAGGAAAGCATATGGCCTTTAGCCCATACATCCCCTAGTTTTGAAATGCCAATGAGGTCCCATGATTTAAGCTCATGCAGCCCACTAACGTCCCAGAGCCAAGCCCCATGCCAGAGGGTTGTACATTGAGTCAGCTTGTGTGTCCAGTCGGTGTGGCGCAACCAAGCCCGCCAGGCCAAGAACATGAAGTGCGTCACGTCAGGTAGTTGGGATGGAATGGGCCCCCCGTACAGCATTGCTTGGATTTTAGGTAATCTCAGCTCACCCAGCTCGAGCTGGTAGGCCGGGTCAAACCAGCCCCCATTAAACCAGTCATGGACCTCCAGGAGACGCGCAGCCAGGAAGTAAAGATAGAAGTGTCATCCCCATTCCCTCGAAGGAAGGGATCCGGCATGCAGACAGAGCCAGGCGTGCCCTCCCCCAATTCCAGAGATACTCGGTAGCTAGACTGTCCAATTCTCGGAACCAGGTCCTAGGGAAGCAGAACGGGGTATTCTGGAGGACGTAAAGAAATCTGGGGAGGATCATCATTTTAAACAGAGGGACCCTCCCTAGAGGTTGAAGGGATAGCGTCTTCCACTTATGGAGATCCTCTTTGGCCTTTTTATCTAATGGGGCGACATTGAGGGACCAGCCCAATTCGGGAAGAAGGGTGATCCATATCCCTAAGTATTTAAAGGATTGTAGTCGAAGCTGTATGGTGGATTGCCAATCGTAGCAATCCCTAGAGAGGCGCAGTGGAACCAGAACTGATTTCCCGGGGTTCAGTCGAAGCCCAGAGGCCTGCCCAAAGGATTGTAAAATCTGGAGGCAGTATGGCCCGAGGAGGATGGCTCAGCCAGAAAAATCAGGACGTCTTCCGCATATTGCGATCTTGTCCGTTTCTGCATTGGGTCACTCCCAGCCACAAATTCAGTCCTTAGCCCACACCAGGAAGGCAAAGGGTTCCATCGTCAGGGCGAATAGCAATGGTGAGAGGGGACATCCCTGTCTAGTGCCCCTGCTAATGGGTAAGGCCTCTGACAGTACACTGTTGACCAGCACACACATTCACGGGTGGGCGTAAAGGACCTGAACCAGGGCCCTAAATTTAGGCCCAAACCCTATCTCGGCCAGCACATCCTGCAAATACGCCCAATCCACCGAATCAAATGCCTTTTCGAAATCCATAGACCGGAGAACCAAAGATGGGGTAAGCAAGTGCCTTACCCCATCTCGCTAATTCTCGCTAATTGCGTCGTGTGACCAGCCGTTACGTCATCAGCAGCAGAGATGCGGCCTTCCGCCTCCTTTAGCCGTTCTTCGTGTTGATCCACTTTATGGACTATGGTGTCCATTCTGGAAGACATCCGATCCACCTTGTCCACCACAGTGGCGAACCCTTGTCGCATCTCCTGTAAAATTAGGCGCATATCAAGGTCCGTAGGTGTTGCACCATTACATGCCACAACTGTGTCATGTGTCTCTGCTTCCGTCCGGGCATTTTTGAGGGTCCTTTCTTGGTGGCATCAAAGGTAAGCTTAGGTTGCCGAGTGTCTGGCTTCCCCATGGCTTCACTAGGGTTCAATTAAATTACGACTGTACAGACAATTCTGTGCGCTGCACTCCCTTTCGGAAGCGGGAGGTCTCCCTGTCACTCCGCCTGATAGATGTGGCAATATATGAGGCAGTTCAGTCTCCCAGTAATCAGGTCTGATGTACACCGTTGCGGTCGCACTATATCTCAATAATCTTCTTCAGCGACCCCTATGTCGACATAGAACATACTAGAAAGTCTGCCGATCAGTTCTGGGCTATCATGCATATAAACACCAAGGGCCGCAGCAATGACAATCCACTTCCGCCCCTGGTACACTACGCAATGTGATCAACCAGATTTCCACCTCCTCCGTGGCACTTGGGCAATGATTTCCATAGTGGTGTTATAACGCCGGTGCGTTGTGCAGATTTACGCTGGCCAGTACCTTGATGGCCGCCGTCTGGCCCTGCGGTATAAGAGCGATGTGTCCCAGCTATTTCACGCAAGACTACTGCCCGGGCCTTCCGTGCGGCGCGTCCCGCCAAGCCCTCTCCGGTGTAGTGCCTGCGATCGTTGCGGGCACGTCGGGGGGAATAGCTGCCACTTCGTCTGTCTTAAGGCTGGCACCAGTCTGCGTGGGGGTGTGTGCCCCGTCCGACCCCAGCCGCTACACCGCCACAAACCGCCCGTACCTCCAGAGCGAGTCCGCACCAAAGCCGCACCACCTGTGTACAGCAAGGCTGGCCTACCGCCCTCGTGGCAAGCCTGGGAATTTCCTGCTTCGGGCAGCTGCTCACAGCAGACCCCTCTTCCCCAGCGTAGACCCGGTGCAAAGTTCGGAGCGCTCGTTCTCAGGCTGACAATGTGCGATCAGTCCCAAAATTTCACCGAGGCCAGAAGGAAGCATCAGAGACGTGTGCCCTTCGTTTCAGCTGTATGGTGAACTTTTAAAAGCAGATAAATGCAGGATTACTTGTCCAGGCAGCAGGAGCATCACCAGAAGGCGGCTATTCTGCTTGTGCGCCCTCTAGCGCCCCCACATCAGTTACAAGTTACATCAGTTGGGGGTGGGGTAAAGGTGTCGGAGGGAGAAAGTATGGAGATAGGTTGGATAAAGAGACGAAGGAGGGTCTGCCCAAAGTCCGGCTGGGTAGGTGATGGCCGGGAGGGGAAGTCCACAGCGCATCTCCTCTATAGTAATCAGGTGTCTCCACCGGGCATCAGTCAAGCGGCTAGGTCTCAATGAGAAAACAATTAGAGAGCAAAGAGGAGGAATGAATGGAGCGTAATGAAGAAAGTGGGTGGAGTAAAGGGGTAGGAGGGAGAGTACTAACGGAGAGACGAAGTAAGGTCTGCCCAATGTCCGGGTGGGTAGGTGACGACCGAAGTTGTAGCCCACCTCTTCTACAGCTATCAAGTAGCTCCACCATGCATCTGCCAAAAAGCTAGGTCTTCATGGTCAGAGGTAGTTCACAGATTTGGTGTCCTGTAGGGTAGTCCGGATGGAGGGATGTGTTCGAGGTCTGGTCTAAGTCTGTTTTTTACTACGAGGAGTAGCAGGACGTGGTAGGGAACAGTGTGGCAGCCATCTTGGTGTAAGGCAAGGGATTAACAGGTAGCAACAGGGAGGGCTTAATAACTTGCTTGCCAAAAGATCATGTAATTATATTAAACCCACACAGAAACACTCATGAAAATTGCTCTTGTATGAAGGGATCCAAGACATGTGGTGATCTTGTTATTCTTTATTCAAAACACTTCATTAAAAGTTCCAGCACACAGCTTGCCGACACGTGTTTCGTCTTTCAAAGACTTTTTCAAGGCAGCGAAGTATATATATCATATGCCCAAAAGTCGATGCCCATGTCAGAAAGGAGGGTTACCACGTTTTTCAGTTAGTTTCGGTGGATTAGGAATTTACTACACATTGTGGCATTATCGCGTACATATTACTTCAAATCGGAGGCTTTTACCGGTCTACCGGTGTGTGGTCACATCAGATCTTGCACAATCTGTGGGCATCGACTAGTTTTTCATATTTCCGGACCGTGGACTGGCTTAAGCATTACAAGAACGAATCTGGATTCTACCATTGACTGAGACAGCGTGGCCATTTTACACGCCATTATAGTGACTTTGGAGGATGAAGCCAATTGTCCGGACTTTTGGACATATGATATATACTTCGCTGCCTTGAAAAAGTCTTTGAAAGACGAAACACGTGTTGGCAAGCTGTGTGCTGGAACTTTGAATAAAGAATAAGATCATCACGTCTTGGATCCCTTCATACAAGAGCAATGTTCATGAGTGTCTCTGTGTGGGTTTAATATAATTACATTCACAACAGTTTGATGGGTATATCAGAATAAGAGGTGTGCTGTAATACCCTTATAAGTTATGTTCACGTGATGCACACTTGCTGTGCAACTAGCGCCAATGGGTAGCTGGTGGACTGATGGTAATTTAGCACCCAATTTCAGACTTAATGAATATGGATACTACGCATATACAGAATTGCTTTTTTGAATGTGCGGACGCTTCTCTGGTTTTAGGGAACAGTACTACCCCAAGTTTTCAGGTGCCAAAAGATCATGGTGGCCCTCATGCCCCTCATTACAGACCTGACCTTGGGGAGCATTCATAGAAAACCAAAAGTATGTAGCAGCAGCACAGCGTGTGAAGCACGGACACGCTTGAAATATGTAAATTAGATGGGAGCCATTGCCATTTGAAGATCGACAATATTGGAGAGGCAACCTCCACACTGGCGTACACAGACACAAGCAACCTCAGCTATTTATCAAAAATCGGAATTGTACTGGAGATCTACCAACAATGGGCACTTTTAAGGCATACTTGGTTCGCCGCGCATAAAATCCCAGGCTCGGGGTGCCCCGTAGACTTAGTTAAAGGCGCCATTTTAGGGACCGGCAACTCATGGTGTAACTCTGTTGTGGTACATTCTACTGTTTAAGCAAAGACACAATTGCAGATCTTACTCCAAGGTCGCTACAACCCTCACCCACTTTAGGCCTTCATTGTTAGTACACACTTCACTGTGCCTTAATCGGGGTTTCTTTTGCCACCGGTCTCGTTACTGGTTTTAACTTCCCACTTTCTCCATCGGCTCCGATTGGGCCTATGCGCACTCTTTCCAGGTTCTATACCATGGGCCTTGAAGGGATTTCTGTGGTAGCTCCTGGCATTGTTACTGGTGTTGGGTGCCAGAGCGTCCGCCCTTCAAGTTACCAGCCCCCTTCGCCATATCTCACCATCGCAGGGTCGGGGCTCCTGCACTGCTCTCCTTCCGTCTGAATTCTGGCTGAGCTTGCTCCAGGCCTCTGATTCCGTAGGGTCCTCGATTGCGCTCTCTCTGCATGTCGCATCCCTCAGTGATCGCCTACTTCTTCCTGGTGCTCACCATCCGGGTCCACATCGTCTGCAGTGTCTCCGATCTCGGCCTACTGGCCGCTTGCATCAGCTCTCACCCTGCTCATCGGCCTGGCTGCCCGGTGCTTCTCGCCTCTCACCGCTGCTGTCGTCTTCTTGTTTTTGTGTGCGTTCCCCGCTGTTTATTTCTTCAGAAACCACTACAGGATGTCAGAAAGGTACTTTACTGTATTTTGGTATGCAGGATGGATAATTTGCTGTGAGGATCATGCAAGATTTTGGTTTCGGGCGGCGGAGCTCCGTCTCGGAGCGTCCTATTGGCCATCTTGCCAGCCCTCTACCTCTACACTAAAGATTGGTCTTGATAAAATAAGTACTAAGATTGGCTACATCCCTTACACCTGTCACACCTGTCTCACAATGGGCAATGGGCAAGTAAAAACCTCTTTATTACCCTTCATTCAAGCTCGAGAGAACCTGTTACTCCTTTAGTGTTCCCCTTACTAGGTGATATAAGACCAAATATTCACCAGCGAACCTTCCGCTATTACTCACATTCGACGCTTATGCAAAATAGTCCCTAATTTAACACTGCTGGATCTGAGTAGCTTCTCAGTGCTATTCCAACTGTCGAGTAACCTCACGGCAGTGTGGCTTTCATCACCACCCGATATTCATTCCCAGGGAATTTTTCTAGACGCGAACTCTTTTTTTGTTAAATAAAAAAAAAATCAATATTTATCACCAAACTAGTCAATAATATCCATAGATCTGCTACCAGAAAACTGATCCAGTGGCATACCAGCAGCAGATACTCCAATACCATATACTCACCTGGGCCCACAAACACGCACACTTGAGTAAACCGCTGGAGTCAAAGTTTATTATTTTTCATACCTCAAGATTGATTATTCCCTACTCCTAACCAACCTTTCACTAATCAAAAAGTTCGATGGACCATTAGTTGAATTAACTTAATTCTAGCTTTTATACTTTAAAGTAAATAACCAGAGAATCTGGGAACGTTTCAAATCTTTATCTAAATTATTTGCATGTGAACTACTTCAAAGTACAGCACATTCACCATTACTCATAGGAGAGAAGGTTCAATTCATCAAATCATCACATACTTCAAACTTGCAATGACTTATGCTCAGAAGGGTGAGGACAGAGAGAAAAGAACATCTGCAAACTCACAAAATTAATATTTGAATAAGATGGTGTGAAGACCAACCCCCGGCCAGGTAGGGGTAGGGGTCCCCCGGGATAGTTCAGGAGACAAAGACTTCAGGACAGGATTCAGGACTACATTGCGGTGCCGCGCTGGACAGTGAAAGGCCCGTACCAGGAACAGCGGGAAACGCTGATTGCCCATGGACCAGTGCTGTACTGCGGGGGGGTCAGGAGGCTTAGATGCTGCACCGTGCAGGCCCATACTGCAGTGATCTGGCCCGGCGGTACTTGGTGTGCATGAGCGGACCACTAACTCTTACTGCTCTGTTATTGAACCTCAATGTGGCTGGAGAACTACTGACCCCATAGTCTCTCACATTATCTGGCTACTAATCTGTGGAAGGTCCAGGGGTCGGTCACTTGACTCAGATATTTAACAGGGGGTGATCCCCTGATAACAGCTTTACCCTCCCTCACCTGTGGAGTGACTGCTAACATCGGGACTTCTTTTGGGCTGCAGTGTGCATTAGTGAGTGCCCATTTTGTATGTTTATGGCCTGTTGCTATAATTAGACTACCATGTCATCGTCCTACTGCCGGTCGTGAAGATGGCGCCTCCTTTCCTGATCTGGAGGATCTGCTGAGCATGGAAATAGAAATGGACCTGCTCCCTTCACAAACTATGGTGGCCATCTTGGAGTGGTCATTCACTTCACCTATTCTCACACTCCTGGTGCCTGCTATGTTTGCCCAATATCACATACTGAGTGATGTTGCCTATCATCAAAATGGCGCCGGTCAGGCGATTTCAGGTCTACGCCCTGTGTGGTCCCCAAATGTGAGCAGAGGGGCAGACTGGACATCGGACATTGTTTTCTTCTTAATTTTGTTTTTCTATGTTTATTGAATGCACTAGCAACAGATCTAACTGTAATGTAACTACAATTGATTTAATGCTGTAACACGCCTTAATCCTCATGTAAAGCGCTCGTATACCTCCGGGTCTAGCCTGGACTTCCTTGTCTCCTCGCTGTGTCTTCTCCCCCTTCCCCCACCTCTTCCCTCCTTCATGCTTTGCTTTCCTCCCCTATTCCTTTCCTCACTCCCCTGAATCTTTCCCCTACCTGCTTTGTTTATCCTCGTGCCTTTGCTTTGCTCAGTCTCCCTCCCCGTCGCCCTTTTACATTATCCCCTTACGCTTGTACACGATTCTTTTACGATGTAACTCTTAATTGACGTACCTTCTGTAATAATGTATAATTTGTAACCTATGCAATTCTACCAGCCCGACTCCCTATTAATGTTGGACCTGGGGTTACCAGACTACATAGGGTAGCTTGGCACAAAGTAGGAAGGTCTAACCCAAAGGCAAAAGTGTTAAGCTTGCGTCACACCCTTACAGTAACTCAGCGTCCATCCATTGAAAAATAACACTACACCAGTTTAGAAAAATACGGTTCACTTTTATAAAAGTTTTTGTATACTTTCGCTTATTTCATCTGACTGTTTTGTCACTACTCACATTAAATATTTCTCCCCCAATCAATTCAGCAATATATTGTTTCTTAACTCAATGGGGTCATCACGGCATTAAGAATTCTATAATAAAGGCATTTCCTTGGTTAAACTGACTTGGCACATTAGGAAGCAGTCTGTCACCTACAAAGGAACAAGGGAATATTCACATGGGTCCAGATGGTAAATTAATTACTACAAGCTGCTTAATTAAATTACATCAGGTGATTCACAAAGGGATGTCAGAGTAATCTTCCCCTTCCCCACTGAAAAAGAAAGGTTAAGCAACAAACTCAGACAATGTCGGCATTATACGGGTTCAATGCTCTTTTTCCGCTTTGTCACCCTTCTTTACTTTACTTGTTCCCTTTTACACGAGTCCCGGTGGCTTCCTGGTCTCAGTCTTCCCTGACTTGCCAGTTCAGTGCTTCCAGTAAATAAATGGGGGGGGGGGGTCTCCCTTCCAGGACCTTTGGATGTTAATCCCTGGACCCACAACAGCCCCCAGTTCCCTCCTTACTTGTGGCCAACAGAGTTTTGGATTATTTCAGTCGACACTGCGCAATCGCAGCGGACGGGCACTCACCACCAGACTCCATCTCCCCAGCGGCGCCTCCCTCGTTGGCCAGGCCGAATGACAACCAAGCCGGCACCGAGGGGATGTCGCACTGGGTTTGTGGCTCAGCTGGTTTCTCTTCCGTCGAGCTCTGCTTCAAGCCGTTTCCGTTGTCTCCCTGGCAAACGGCGTCAGTGAGCAGGCGCGGGAGAGTAGCGGCTTTAGGCAAATGCCACCCCCTTCTCCTCAGGCGATTTAGTCGCCCTTCTCCGAACCTGCGTGTTCGTAGGTATTTCCTGGCTAGCACTCCGCCCCCTTCCTGGGATAGTGAACGCTGCACCGGGCCAGCGCAGAATAGCGCCTCCTCAGCTTTAGTCTCTCAAGCTCACCCCAGGCTAGGGGTTAGACCTTTTTAACTCGAGCGGACTTCCTGTCCAGGGTCAACAGGAACGCAGTCTAACAGGGTCAGGTCTGCAGGAAGAGGGGGCGGTAATTACAGTAAGGAGGCAACCCTTAAAAAGAAGTCCACCCTCTGAATGTCCTACCCCACCTAGCGCCACAGCCTGTACTCCAGCTGACCCTCTCTGAATGACAAAATGGCCGCCCTACAGTTGGCCTTTTATACCCCTAGCCCCTAGTGTCCAGAACAGACCAGAAGGTTCTAGATTCCCCATATAAGTCTATGGGCCAGTCCCTGAAGTAATCAGTTGTGGCAGTTACCAGCCACCATTTTGTGTGACTAAATTTTCATGAGAAAAGGGGGAACTTCTAGGCCTCAATAAAAGTATGAGGACAAGGTAGCACCCACCCCCTAGGACAACACCAAAAATTTCAGTGGACATAAAAAAAAATGAAAAGTACTAGGAGGCAAAAGTGGACAAAATAAATAAATAAATAGGAGGGACCACCCAAAGGGTTGACAGGTCTAACAGGCCCCCTCTAGTATGCCCTTGTCCAAAGCACTCCTACTCACCTTGTTGGGGATGGATCCAGCATTTTTCCCCTGGAGTCTCAGAGACCCTTCTGAGAGAGTCCACAGTGACGAGGGAGTCTCACATAGTCGAGGTCTGGGATTGATCCCCTTACCCCTGGAAACCATCTCCTACCCTGCTGGAAGTCGGACACTGTGTTCATGCTGGGTTTTCTACCCCCCTCCCTCCCTCCCTCCCCTACTTCTAAGTTTGCCCATGACCAAAGCACTTCTCTCCCCTTGTTGGGGAGGGATCCAGCATCTATTCCCAGGAGTATCAGCGACCCCGCTGAGAGTCCACCGTGACAAGGGAATCACACAAAATGGAAGACTGGGAATGATCCCTTTACCGCGGGGAGCCGTCTCCCACCCAGCCAGACATCAGACCGTTACTTTCTCGTCTCCTCGCTGTCTCCTACCCGCCACCCCTTCCCTCCTTCATTCTTCTCTAGCCTCCCCCATTCCTTTCCTCTCTTCCCTTATTCTCTCTCCCCCTACTTGTTCTGTTTTTCCTTGTGCCAATTCTCCGCTTAATCTCCCTCCCTGTCGCCCTTTTACGTTACCCCTTACCCTCTACACGCCTTGAACCAACGGATGTAACTTGTAATTGACGTACCTTCTGTAACAATGTGTAACTTGTAACCTATGTAACTCTCCTCATGTAAAGCCCTCTGATGCCTCCAGATCTAGCCAGCGCTATAAAAAATTCAAGTAAAAAAACTAAAATAAAATAAGGGCAGGATAGATGACCACTCTAGCACTGACGGTCACGTCGCACCACTCTGACACTCTCTTCCTCCTCGAAATTCTACCGCGATCTTCTTTCTAATCCTAATAATTTGGATATTAAGCTCTGCATTCAGTTCATCAGCATCACTCGCTACTCTGACAGCGTCCCGAGCTCTGCAGCATTCAGCATCCACGTTTTTCTAACTCACTAAAAACGACCTCAATTATACCTTTTCGTTCCTCATGTACCACCCATTAATGTTTCAATATCGTAAAAATACTAACTCTGATTGGTCAGCCGGGGGGAGGGGGAAGAAAGATCATCACACCATGGTTGCATATCACTCTTTTCAGTTAGCCCTTCTTTAATAAACCCATCCCCTTAATTTGCATTCATATTTTATTTTCACATCCGCATTCACATTACATCTGATACAAATGTTTAACTTTAATATGTGGTCTTATTCATTCAGATCTTGTACTGCGGGTTCTCAGGCATCAGGCAGGCTGTGGCCTTGTACTCTTCTTGAACCACACGTCACCCTTCCGGGCTGACTTCCACTTTCCATGTGCAAAACCCATGTGACACGGCTCACTCCAGACATACCCAAGAGGCCAAATGCGCACTAGTAATGAAGTCAGAAAGGCCGATGTTATTTTAAAAAATAAATGGTTTCACTGTATACCATCCATCCCTACTCTAATTCCCTTTACTTATTAATACTTTCCCTGCATTGGTAAATTCACTCAATTTAGTTTCAAGCAAGCAAATGCAAAGCATGTGAGTCTTCAAGACTCCATATTAGTACCTTCTGCTTATGCGCAAGAATTTCCCTCCAAGCGATAGCTCGTCATACTGCGTAGATGCAGTTGACGCATGCGCAATAAAGATTTCCAGTTTGCAGCCATTTTAGAAAGCCGCTTGAGTGATTCATGTTAGTAAACACCTTATGCAAGCTTCACTAACCCTCTTTTTTATGTGGTGCGGATTAGTTCTACACAATATGAAATTAATTACACATCTGAAAGAAACAGATTATTATTAGATTCCTTACCTTAGAATACCCACAGGCGTCAGACACCTTTGCTGGTGTAAGAGCAGTATTATCCTTCGTAGTGTATGCCTCTATCCATTTACTAAAAGCACATACCACGACTAGAACATACTTCAGGTTATTGCAGCATTCAAGTTGGATGTAATCCATCTGCAAAACTTCAAAAGGTACGGTTGGTGTAGCAAACCCTCCTGTAGGAGTTTGTGTCCCTTTTCCAGGATTATACTGCCAACAGATCAAACTGCTCTTTTAGCTGTGCTGGCAATCTCAGGATGCTCCCAAACTTGTGCAAGCAATTTAGTTATCGCAAGAGCTCCAACATGTGCCAGCCCATGTGCCATTTGAACCATAGGTTGTAAATAGGCGGCAGGCAGTTTCCATCTATTCATATCTTTTTTACGCCAACAACCCCCATCGTCCAATGTCCCATCTTTGGACCACTTTTCAAGTTCTTCCACAGAGGCAGATCTCTGTATATCCAATACTTCTCTAGCATCATGCCAACGCTCAGCTTGTGATTTTACTACATACATAGGTGTCGTGCTTCGCTGTATTGCAGTTTCGCGAGCCACATGATCTGCAAAAGCATTCCCTTGTCAGATTTTGTCAGTGATTTTCTTGTGTGTGCTACACTTCATATGGCAACTTTCTTCGGATATGTAAGTGCAGTCAAAAGATGATGCACTAATTCTCCATGCATTATCTGCATACCATGGGATGTAAGAAAGCCTCTTTCCTTCCAGAGTAGGGCAAAATCATGAACCACTCCAAAAGCATAGCGGCTATCCGTATAAATGTTCACACATAAATCAGTGCTAAGCTCACATGCTCGTGTCAAAGCTATTAGTTCAGCTGCTTGAGCCGACTTCTGTGGTATGCGAGCTGTCTCCACTACTGTCTCAAGTGGCAAAATTGGATACGCGACTGAAGTCGTGCCAACTGGTAACTTCAAACAGGACCCATCAACCCACAGCTCCCCATCGACATCAGGAAGGGGCGTATTTTGTAAGTCGATGCAACCCTTTGTCTGTTCCTTAGTAAGGAATATACAATCGTGAGGCTCCTTTGACTGAGACTGAGTCGCAGGATATGGCAACAAAGTGGCTGGGTTTAGTATAGCACATCTCTTCAGTGTAATGTGATGTGCTAACAACGTCAATTCGTATCCTGTCAAGCGAGCACTAGTTAAATGCTGAGTTTTAGTCTGATTCAAAAGGGCATCTACTGCATGGGGTACTAACACCATCAATTTGTGTGACAAAACTATCCCTTTACTCCGGCGGATAGACACAGCTGTTGCTGCAACTGAACAAAAACATCCAGGCAATGCACGAGCAACAGGATCAAGAACTGCAGAAAAATATGCACAGGGACGCTGCTTGTCACCGTGTGTCTGCACTAAAATTGACAATGCACATCCATCTTTCTCGTGTACATAGAGTGTAAAGGCCTTTGTGTATTCTGGGGTACCTAACACTGGTGCAGAACAAAGAGCTTGTTTCAACTGACGAAAAGCATTTTGACATTCATCTGTCCAAGGGAGAGGAATTGGAGTGCTCTTAGTTAAGTGCTAACAGCGGCTTGACAATGTGTGAATAACCCAATATCCATTGCCTACAAAATGAAGTTAACCCAATGAATGCACGTACATCTTTGTGTGGAAGGTACTGGAGTGTCTAAAATTGCTTGAATGCGATCTGGTGTCAATGCACGTCCCTCCTTAGACAGAAGATGACCTATTTAGGTTACCTTCGGTCTACAATATTGCAATTTCTTTTGTGATACTTTATGTTGATGTGCTGCAAGAAAAGAAAGTAAGGACGAAGTACATGTTTCACACTGCTCAGGTGTATCAACTGCCAACAAGATGTCATCGACATATTGAATAAGAGCCACTCCTTCAGGCAAAACAAAAGAATCAAGTTGTCTTTTCAAGGCTTTACTATAGATACTCTGACTCTGTGTACCCTTGAAGAACTCTACAAAATCTGTATGATTTATTATTCAAAGTGAAGCCGAACAAATATCGGCTATCAGGATGAATAGGAATCGAGAAGAAAGCATTCTTCAGATCCACTACAGAGAATGTTGTTGCAGTTGGAGGAACCAAGGTAAGCAATGTCGTTCTGTCAGATACTACAGGATACTTTGGTACTACAATCTTATTGACCTCTCGCAAATCTATGATAAATCTATAGATCTTAGTGTCAGCGTCTTTTTTCAAAATGGGAACAATCGGCCTATTGCAAACATTGTAAGGAACTTCTTCCACCACCCCCACTTCAATCAGGTCCTGTACAATATGTGTAAGTGCTTCTTCTCCTTCTCGAGAGATTTTATACTGAGGCAATCTCGGCAGTATAGCACCCTCCTTAACACTAATATGTACTGGTGGTATAATCATTCGCCCTACATCAGTGTCTGAAGTAGCTCACAAAGTATTAGGGAGTGAAGCTAGTGCAATATCCGCTTTAACAATACAGAATCTCTCAGTCATGGGATGGTTGTCATTTAAAATAACCCGTACTCCTTCCGGAGAACATCGTATCGTGGCCCTAAAATATTTGAACATGTCAAGACCCACAATATTATCTGGTGTATTTGGAGAAAGCAAAAATGGACATGGAGCAGTAAATTTATCAACATGGAGTGGAAGTGGTTGTGACAATGGGCTAAGGGTGGATGTTCCATCGAAACCTATCGATGTAATGGTTAAGCCAGACAGGGGAGCCCTAGCAATCAAGTGTTCAGACAAGGCACTACGAGTAGCTCCTGTATCAACCAGAAACTGATCAGTAGTACCCAAAACATGTGCTGTAACATAGGGACCCTTTTGATCTACCGGAACTTCAACCGATTCCTTACCCCATCCTAGGCAATCCTATGCATTAGCAGAATCTTGTGAATTAGACGGCTCATAATCAGACATTTGGTATTGATTCAGTTTATCGAAAGTATTAGCTCCCTCTTGTCCACCTGTATAAGCATCAAACCTAGCGAGATCATTTGTGTTTCCTCTAGGCCCTGAATATCCTGAACGATTTCTCTTTTGTCCCCGACCACGTGAACCCTGCTGGGCACGTAGCACCGAACAATTAGAAATCCAATGACCAAATTGCTTGCAATATGCGCATTGATCAACAGACAAATCCACACGAGGATTGTAAGGGTACCATAAGATCCACGTCCGCCTCTATTATTACCTCTAGAAGGTGGGCCATAAGCTTGAGCCATCATAACCTTCGTTTTCAATTCTTTAGATTTTTTATCCTCCTTACTTTTTGCTTCTAATTCTTGCCGTTCATAATACTGAGCCATAGTGAGGAGAGAAACCGGAGAGGAGGTAGTCCATGAACTTTCGCTGGCCTTTAGGCGACTAACTATTTCTGGCAACAGGTTTGCGACATATTTATCGACGAACAGATGCCTACCCGTGTCGTCTGTCAAAGACTGACCACTAAAATCATGAAATGCTTCTTCAAAACGCGTGAAGAAATCTGAAACTGATTCATCTATCTTTTGCTTGCAAGATGCTAGCATAGTCTAATCTATCTTTTTAGGGGGAATAATAGTCTTTAATTTAACCAATATAGCTGCTGGAAGGTCTAAAATTTGCTGACACGTTTTTTGTGCAGGTTCTCTATCTTTATCTAATTGTTCTATATCTGCCCACAGTGCCCCAAATACTGCACAATCATTAATTTTACGCACAGTTTTCCACATATCAGGCGGTAATATTAATCCAAAAAAACAAATCAATATCGGACAAAGTCATAGTACAAGAACTAATGGCACCCTCAATTTCTTCATAAAAGGCTGTTGCATTCTTTAGTGGCAATGCATTTTTAAGAGCCATGACATCTGCTCTATTCCACGGAGTGTAAACCCAATTGTAAATAAAATACCCTTTCGCATCAGTAGAAGTTTTATCATCATTTGTGCCTGCTCCTTTAGGAGGAACATATAAAGGCGCAGCTTCCCGCATAGGTTTCATTTGTACAACATTCTTATCTGTTTCGAGCGTCGGAGCTCGTGCCATGCTTATTCGAGGTGCTTGTGCAGCTTCATCTGCTGCCTTTTTCGCCTCCCGCAAACGGACTGCTTCATCCCGTAGTTTAACCAAGCGTCTGATTGTGTCAGGCACCTGGGAGAAAACAAAAGAACCTTTACGTAATTGCTTACAACTTAATGCTATATCATCGGGCTCCATTTTTGCAGAATTTGTCCTAAATCGCTCAAGAACCTCTCCAGCAAATATCTCGGTAAAATATTTTTGCACCCTTTCTGTCCAATTTTGAATAGTATCCATAATTTCAGAAGCAACATTAGTACCACGATCGGCTTTGCGTGCCTCAGATCTAATCTGAGAGGAACGTTCAGTACTTAGCATTGAGCGAGTATCTCGGGCTTTATCCTGATCCTTAGGAGAGTCGTTATCTGACTCATCAGGAGCAGAGGGGAAAGTATACGGAGGTGGACAACGATCTAATAAGAGAGAATCATCTTGGGGTTTATTAGGAATAGGATCAAGAGGCCTACGGATAGCGTACTGGCCATTTACCTGTAACTGATGCTCCCTATCTTCCCTTTCTTTAATTTCTTTATTCTCTTTTTCTCTCATTTCTAGTGCTTTCGCATGAATACTTTTACGCTGCTCTTTTTCAATCAAGGCCTGTACATGCAATTTGTTCACGCACTTCTTTCTCCCACTTTCGCAACCAGTCAAACATATCTTGTCTAGCCTTTCGCTTGAACATCCGTTGCTCCACATACTGAATCTTTCGTAAATCAAATGACCCATGCATAGGCCAACGTAACTCAGGATCCTTACAAGTGTATTTATTCCACAACGTGCTGTACATTATGGACGAAATACCATATTTAACATACATGTCCCTATTAGGCGTCCCCTCCGGGGGGGGCGGTTGTGCTTCATCTATTCTCAAATTGGTACCACCAGAAAAGCAGCACATCTTACGAAGTGTGCTGGAAACAGGCATGCCGAACATAGTGCAAAATATGCAATATTATACAAAATAGCCCTTAAAAGGTCCTCTTCGTACGTTGCGCCGTTCAAATTTTCCTAGAAGCAGAGCAAAATCTCCTCATTACCTGCCTGTGTATTGCAGTACACATATATATATCATTTCATTTTCATAGAACTTAACTCAACATTTGGCCAACTTCATAAACATATGCCGTAGTAAGTGTTTTTCTTAAAAACTGCCTTACCAATCCAAGACTTCAATCTTACAACAAGTGCCGCAAAACGGCTCTCACCAATCAAATGGTGTCCAGGTTCCTACTGCCAAGTTCTCAAATCGACCAAATGGTCACTGTACGGCTAATCAACTGAAGAGATCTCAGTCCAGGACCGGCGCCACCTGGATGGTCAGATCGGAAAGAAAGGGAACACGCCCTGGATGCCAAGACTCGGGTCTCTTCCAGCAGTGATCACGTCCAAAGCGAGATTCCAATCCTTCGTCTCGACCAGTCCTTCGGGCATCCAAGTCGCCGATGAGCCACGCGGTGGATGCGCCAATTTGTGGTAGCAAGCCTCAGCCAGCCCTACTAGTGCAAGGGATTCGCCCTTCTCTACACAGAGTCCTCAGACCAATAGCAAGAAGTTGGCACAGAAACTGGAATAGAAAACACAGAGTTTATTAAACCTCATGAGGTCGAACTACATTCACACAATACCCTTCGGCATAGCATGAGGTAGCACACTGACTGAAAGAGCTTGGTCCTTTTATACCCACACAGGGGCTGAAATGAAGGCGGTACAAGGCACAGAGTATTGGTTTCAGGTACATATAAGGTCATACAGAGAATGTGCTAGCAACAAGTGGGAAGGTCTGACAATCGGCTAATTTCGGTGGATACATCTTAACAGTTACAAGTTAGAGACAGCTGCATGCTCTACTGAGCATGTGCAAACTAAAGGAGGCTAAACATATCTTATCTCTAGGCAGATTTCAGGAGCAGTTGAAAGGAAGGTAGGACAGAGCACATGGCATACAAAATGGCCGACAAAGACAAAATGGATTCCATTAAGCGGGCAAGATAGATCGAGAAACTGAATGTCTTCTGCTAATTCTTAATCTAATGATTGCTAAATTACCACACCCGTGCTTGGTAAACAGCAATTTCCATTCCCCTACAATGATCCATTTGTTTCTTCTAGGTACCTACAATGGGTGGCGATACATGATACCACAGCTTTGCAATATCCAGCTTTGCCAAAGTTAAGCCGAGGACCAGTAGGTGTCTTTTGTACCTGTTACCCCCTATCCCCTTCGTGCTATGGAGTAAATTCAGTTTGGGGTTAAATGGGACCTCCTAAGAAAGGACCACTTCCTGGCACGTCACTAAACCCCGCCAGCATTCCCATAAAGTGTGTAAAAAGGTGCCCTCGTTCCCACCACATCGAAGGCACACTGGTGAGGCAAAGGCGCCCATGTGCCATAGACTATTCTGGGTGAAGAAACTCTGTGGAGGAATTTTAATTGAATAAGACAGAGTCTGGGCGATATGGCCCCTTCCTGTGGAGCCATTAGGGCCTCAATTGAGTCATTGTCAAGTGTGGTTATGTCCCCTAACCATGCCTGTCGTAGGTCCAGGAATGTCGTAGCACTATGTGGTGTTAATGCCTGATAAATCTGCTTAATTTTGTGTACCCAGGTCACCCATCAATAATCTACCCTCCAGAGGGTTAAACTACGGTAGAGGTTAGAGCGTCGATCAACTGTAGATTATTTGTAGAATTGATGTCTGTGTAACTGAAAGTCTTTGTGCTGTTCTTAAAGACTTGAGTCCTAAGCCGCGCATAAGATCTTCTACGGTCGATATACCTATAGTCTCAATTCTGAAGCCCTGGCAGAGATTCTACCTGGCCAAGGAAATTCCTGCCTTCTCAATGGTGTCAACTGAGCCCACCAAGCCATCTGCCGGAGGGCCTGTTTCCAAAGGTGGAGTACCACTGTTATTGCCAGTAGAATGTGGCTCCCTATCCTCCCACCGTAGAGAAGGTCTAGGAGCGGTACGCCGCCTATTGCGCAGCACTCTGTTGCATACGCCGGGTCAGTCTGTGGTGCATACCACCTTTTATTTATATGTAGGAGGCGGGATGCTGCAAATAGGAGTAGACATCTGGGGCGGCAATGCCCCCGTTAAAGGTAGATTGGAAACTGATCCGAAGGGCAATTAATGTCACCCCCCCACCCCAGAAGAATTGCGTTGGAGCAATATTCACTTGTCTAAACCACATCTGATGGCTGGTGAAGGTATAATTTTGGAGGTGGTATAAAATCAGTGGCATGGAAATTATTTCAAAGATCATGGAGTGGCCAATAAGGATAGGGGCAGCTGGGATCAATGTTCAAGCTAGTCACTCACATAGGGTAGGATCGGGTCTATATTGTGAGCCCAAGACGTGGTGGGGTCTGGGGCAGTGTACACCCCCTGATATTTAAAGCCCGAAACCACAAACGTCAGCTCAGAGGCCCTTGCCCTGTTAGTGGCTTTCTCTTTCATGAAGAAAACTACTGACTTATCCTCGTTCATGCACAGTCCGGAGATCTCACCAAAAATAAGCATTATTTGCAACAGTCGAGTGCCAGAGGATTGGGGGTTGGTGAGGAAGAAAAGCACACCGTCTGCATACAGGGCAATGCCATCACAGCCCCATTGACCATACAAACCCTCTCACCAGAGAATTCGAGTGCACCCATACCTCCAGGGTGATTACTAAAGGGGAGGAGGGGGGGGGGCATCCCTGTCTGCTTCCTCTGCCTATGTCAAAGGGGTCAGAGATTGTCCCAGCAACCTGAACCGATGCAGTCAGTCTGGTATATAGGAGTCGAACATAGTTTAAGATATTGCCAACTTACTGAATCAAATGCTTTGTCCATATCGCCCAGCAATACCCCAGCCTGCTACCACATCCAATGCTTTGTAAACGTGACACACATTGTCAGGTGTGGACCTCTGAGGCATAAAACCCACCTGATCCAAATGGATGAAGACTGGCATATACTGCATCAGCCTATTGGCCAGGGTCTTTGCCAAGAGTTTTACCTCAATATTGAAAAATGAGATTGGTCGATAGGACGAGTGTGTATCCTGTAGACCCTCCAGTTTGGAGAAGAGTACAATTTTCACATGTGGCCAATCCTGCTGGACTATAGCGCTGTCGGGTGCCACAGGGATATAGCGTTCATCAGAGCACTGCCCAGTTGCTGCATAAAGAACTTCCAAAATCTTCTATCGCTTTGTGGCACAATCTATGAAGCATTGATTTATCTCACCATTGGTATATTCGGCCCTGTGTGGCCTGCCATGCTGCCTTCGCCTCGTTAAGAAGATGCTGTTGCCATAGATGTTGGGTCCAGCTTAATTGAGATCGTGTTTCTCTGACCCTGGCTGTCCACTTCTAGTTTCTTAATCTGTCCCTTTTGGGCTCTACGCTTATGTTCTCCCGCGCAAAAACTGATGTCAACTCCTCGAAGTCTCTTTAAAAACCTTCCATAATATATCTTTGGAAGGGGCCTTGGGAAGGTTCATTGTAAAATATACTTCAATTGCTCTCTGAAAAGTTGTCCTATATGTCTGGATGAATTCCAACTGTCTCCAGTTAAATGCCAAAAAGACCGAGGTTATGGTGGTCGGCAAGCAGGCGGAGTTATGGGGTGACCGGTGGTGGCACCCTGAACTGGGTGTGACCCCCCTCTCCAGCATCAGAGATAAAAAACCTAGGGGTTTGGCTTGATCCGACCCTCAGTTTCATTTGTCACATCAAGAAGGTGGCGGCTACCTGCTATGGTATTATCAGAGGTTTAAGGCCTATCCTTAAATTCTTTGACGCACCCACCAGGCAACTGGTGGTTCAAGCATCAGTGCTGTCCCGGCTGGATTATGCTAGCTCGCTTTTGGCGGGGATTAATCAGTCGGAACTCACCCGGCTGCAGCGAGTCCAAAAGCTGCAGCCAGAGTGATGATAGGTCTGCCAAGGCAGTGTTCGGTCTCTAATACGCTGCGTTCTCTACATTGGCTCCCTGTGAACCAGAGGATCAAGTTCAAGGTATTATGCCTTGCGTTTAAAATCCTCAAGGGTACGTCTCCCCAAATTCTGGAGAATTTGTTGGTACCTTATGTACCCTCGCGAAACCTCAGATCTCTGGGCCAAAATCTGGCAGCTGTTCCGCGCTTCCGGCTGAGCAGAGCCGGTGGTCGCTCTTTTCGAGTGTTAGCCGCGAAGTGGTGGAACTCTCTTCCCCCTCACACCGGGCTCTTGATGACCTCCTGCAGTTTAGACGCGCCATCAAAACTATTTTATTTGTCTAGCTTTAAAATTGTTTTCTGCTGTTCCCTCTTTTTGGCTTTTTAACGGAGTTGTGTTTTGTGTACCTTGTTAAGCGCCAGGATGCCCCTTTGCTGGGGCAGCTGTGCGCGATATAAGTGTGAATAACAGAACATAACATAACATAACATAACAGATGCGTTCATTTATTGGAAGGTGGCCTCCAGAGTGTCATAGAACAGTGTACGAGAGTTGGAGACCACCAGCAGCTGAGCATGATACAGTAGAATGTGGGACCACTGATTTCAGCCACTGCATCAGGAATGTGTCCATGGAGGCACCCTCACAGCCCTCCGGAAAGCCCACAAATCGTAGGTTGTTCCGTCTCGCGCGTACGCTTCTCTTCCAGGGGATCCTCATCAATAGTCATAAGCATTAGAATATTCCCGCCCATGCGCGGGACCCTGGAAACACTATATTATATGTGCCCCACATATATATACTTATATATATATATATAACAGCTCCCAAACACCAGCCAACTGCACTCTCGAGCGGGTGCACACAAAAGCGGGGGTGTGCCCGCGAACGTATTCAAGCTCCAAAAATCCACAGGATGTTAAATCCAAAAGAATGCAGCACACGCAGGGGTGGTTCCAACCAAGATGTTTAATGTTGGAACGCTCACAGCAACAAGACGCGTTTCGCCATCGGGCTTTGTCAAATTGTGCAGAGAGCCGAGGCGCCCGTCAACTTTAAAAAGCGTCATATGCAAAGTAACAAACAAAGAAGGACTAACATGTAACAGTCTCCTATGGTCGCCTGTGAGCGTTCCAACATTAAACATCTTGGTTGGAACCACCCCTGCGTGTGCTGCATTCTTTTGGATTTAACATCCTGTGGATTTTTGGAGCTTGAATTATATATATATATATATATATATATATATATATATATATATATATATATATATATATATATATATATATATATATATATATATATATATATATATATATATATATATATATATATATATATATATATATATATATATATATATATATATATATATACAATAGCAGCCAAATCACACCAGAGCTGAATTTCCACCATACATGAATAATATGCATTAGAAACATGAGAAACAACACCAAAGATTGTTTAGAAACTGTTTTAATGCTTAGGCAGCAGTAGAAATTCTTATAACTCACTGAAAGCATAGAAAGCTCCCAGGCTGCATTGCGCAAACACAGTCTAAAAAGACTGAAAAGCTAACCTGTAGCTGTATACAAAAAACTGACACCGTGCCTTTAAGGCACCCATGACCCCCGGTATCCCATCATGCCTCAGGGGGTGACAGTTAGGTCAGTTGTTCTTTCTGGCTCCTTCAGGAAGGATCCTGGTTACACAGCTCCACTAATTTCTGTTTTCTGACAGAAAATTACTTCTTTTTGAACAACTTTTTCTGCTTACTTTGACATTTTACATCTAGTCAAGTAAGAAACTGTCTTTTTAAGTCAGTTTGGTGAGCATTTTCAGCTGAGAATGCCTTCACTTTTGACAAATGTCCTTCTTGTGGAAACAAGAAAGCAAAATCAGACAATCAGACAATCACGACGTTTGTATCCTGTGTCTGCCTGAAGAACATGATCCAGGCACCTGTCCTCACTGCGAGCACCTGTCAGGAAGAACTCTCAAAGACAGGGAAAGAATTTGCATCTATGGCCTGGCTCACAGGTCATCCAGAGGAAGGTCTCCGGTGAAGAAGGGTTCCAAGAAGGCTAGAACATCTTCAAAAGAGAAGTCTTCTCACCCTTCACCTTCAGCGTCAGGCTTGGCGCTGAGGAAAGACCCACCGGTGGGTCGTTTGCCTTCAAATCTACCGTCGACGGCGGGCTCGCCGTCGAAAAGAAGAACAGGTACGTCGACGACGTAGAAGGATCCAGCTCCGTCGTCGAAATCCCCTCCGCCGTCGTCAACCGGGCGATGATCGGCGTTGAGGAAGGTAACTCGCCGCCGTCAACCGGGCGACGGTCGGCGTCGAGATCCAAGGCCCCCCCGCCGTCATCAACCTGGCGACGATCGGCGTCGAGGGAGGTTACTCCTCCGCCGTAGTCATCCAGACCCGCGTCGAGAAGTGTGACCCCTCCGCTGTCGTCTAAGAAACGACGTTCGGCGTCGAGGAAGCAGTCTTCGTCGGTGAAAGTCGACGCTCGGCATCGAGGGTGACCAATACCCCTCCGCCATCGTCGCACAGACATTCGACGTCGAGACAGAGGGCTCCGTCGACGGCTGGTCATCGCCGTTCGACGTCGAGAAAGAGGGCTCCGTCGACAGCTGGTCATCACCGTTCGACGTCGAGAGACCATAGATCCTCGCATCGATCGCCGTCGAGGCATTCGAAGTCTAGATTGTTGGACCCGCCGACTCCCCAGAGGCGTTCAACGTCGAGAGAAAAACATACGACGCCAGAACGCTTGACGTAGAGACCTTCAGAAAGGGCTCGATCGTCGTCAAACTCTGTGATCATGGTAACGGAGTCAGCTTCTCGTTATTCTACTTCGCAGTCTTCTGGCTCCTCAACAACATCCTCAAGGTCCAGAAGTCCTGTCCCCAGATCTCCTGTGCGTCAGCTAGATCCTTCGGCTGCGGAGGTCAGACTATCACCCAGATGGTACAAATCATTGGACCATTGGCGAGATTCATGGGCTACCAAACGGATGCAAGAGTACGTCAGTCCGCAGCACAGATCTCCTCTCCAGAGACTGGTAGATGAAGTGGACAGGCGTACTCCTCCCAGGCGCCAAGCAGACAAATCACCTGTGAGAAGACCAACCAGATCTCACTCTCCTAGAAGGGAAAATCCGGTGAGATCCCGATCTCCCAGAGAAGATCCTGTCAGATCTCGTTCACCAAGAAGACAGGATCCGGTCAGATCACGCTCTCCTAGAAAGGAAGAGCACCCAAGAAGATCACGTGAGAGGAGGCACGGTGCTCACTGTAGACATCGAAGAACTCCGTCTACTTCCTCTACCTCTTCGACCAGGTCTTCCAAGAGGGATTACTCTCCCACGTTGACGGATAGTCCTACTTCCAGATCCTCTCCAGTGGATGACATCGGCACTTATCTGGATGTCCTGCAAAGAGGAACTCAGAAGCTGAGCATTGAAATGTCTGTCCCCCAGGTTACTACGACAGTGATTTTTGAAACTTTGCACAAAAAATCTATCTCTCGTCCACTGCTGCCTTTAGTCCCGGGGATTATGGATCCGGTCAAGGACGTTTTCCTAACCCCAGCAACCATCAGTGCGGTGCCAGTCCGCATACAGAAGAAATACAAGCCGGCTTCTTCTGACCCAGTTTTTGTAAAATCTGACCCTCCAGCAGACTCTGTGATAGTGGCAGTGGCGAGGAAGACGCATGCAGTTGCTGCTTCCTCTTCAGTCCCACCAGATAAGGACAGCAAATCTCAGGATTCGTGGGGTCGCAAAGTTTGCAATTCAGCTGCCTCCACGCTGAAGGTCTCTAGTGCGGCCGCACTGCTGGGTAGATACGACAGAGCCTTATGGGACTCCATGGAGAGGTTCAAGTCCAAACTGCCAAAGGAAGACCGAAAGGACTTTGAAGAAACTATGACAGAAGGATGTCTGGTGGCGAACCAGTTGATAAGCACAGCAGCGGACGGTGCAGTGCTTGTGGCACATTCCTACTCACATGGGGTTTGTGCCAGGAGGTCGGCTTGGTTGCGCCTCACAGGGCTGAAGCCGGATGCTCAGCATCGCATCCTTAATCTTCCTTTTTCGTGTTCCTCTCTCTTCGGAGAACATGCTGACGAAGAGATGACCCGTATGAAGACTGAACTGGATACGGTAAAAGCGGTGGGTTTGGAGAAGAAAAAAGAATTCAAACGCCGCTTTAAGACCAACAGGGGGAGAGGGGCTCAACAGAGGGTTCAAACCCCTCAGTGGTCCCAGAATAAGAACCAAGGAAAATCCCAGTTCGAGGCAAATCCAACAGAGGTAGAGGAGGTCACCAGCAGTCCTCTACCACCACGAGAGGAGGAAAGGCTTGATCAGTGGCTTCCTCTGGCGCCGTTGCCCACTCCAGTGGGAGGAAGTGCTTCACAACACCTGGCAAAGTCGGTCAGCATCACAAAAGATCAGTGGGTGCTGAATATACTGCGCAATGGATACAGGCTACGTTTCCGTGCGCTCCCGAAAAGCATTCCTCCAAAGACCTCTTGCCCTCACCAGCTGAGCTTGCTCCTCAGAGAAGTGTCAGTCCTACTACAAAAAAGAGCTATAGAGGAAGTTCCTCCCTCTCAAAGAGGAAAGGGAGTCTACTCAAGGTACTTTCTTGTCCCCAAAAAAGACCAGGAGGACATGTTCAGGCCTAATACTAGAACTGCGTCTCCTAAACAAAGTCATCGTCAGAGAAAAGTTCCGCATGTTAGCTCTTCACCAAATATACCCACATCTTCAAGCCGGAGATTGGATGTGTTCGGTGGATCTGCAAGATGCATACTTTCACATTCCGATTGCTCTACAGCATCGCAAGTACTTGAGGTTTGTCGTAGGAAGCAAACACTACCAGTACAAGGTGCTACCCTTCGGACTCAAGTCCGCACCACGAGTCTTCACCAAATGCATGGCAGTGGTGGCGGATTTTCTTCACAAAAAGGGACTCTTCATTTACCCATACCTGGACGACTGGCTCCTAAAGGGCCCGTCTCCGGTTCAGGTGACGCACGATCTGCAACTTTGCCTACACCAGTTGCAAAGGCTCGGTCTCCATGTGAACCTGGAGAAGTCAGTCCAGCGGCCGACACAGTCCATCCACTACCTAGGCTCCGTTCTGGACACAAAATTAGGAAAAGCGTTTCCTTCGGAGGAGAGACTTTTTTCCATGAGGCAGAAGTGCGGGATTCTATTAGAGTCTCGGCTTCCAACAGTCCGACAGGTAGCCTCCCTGCTGGGTTCCATGGCGTCCTGCATTTTTCTCATCCCGAACGCCAGGCTGAGAATGCGTCCTCTACAACAGGCTCTCGAAGACCAGTGGGACCAGGCGACAGGGTGTTGGGAAGATCGTATCACTCTTTCCCAAACAGCAAAGGATGCCATCAAATGGTGGACTCAGACGAGGAATGTGCTGGTGGGAGTACCTTTTCATCAGCCACTACCCACCCAGTCTATAGGACCAGATGCCTCTCTACAAGGCTGGGGAGCGCACATGGGTCCCCTTCAGATTCAGGGTCAGTGGTCTGCACAGGAGCAGACGTACCACATAAACATGCTGGAGCTCAGAGCGGTGTTTCTAGCTCCCAAAGCTTTTCTTCCAGCGATCGAGTCCAATTCAGTCTTAGTTCAGACAGACAATACTACCACCATGTTCTATCTGAACAAACAAGGAGGCACACGATCTCGCCCTCTCTCCCGGGAGGCTCAGCCATCTGGCACTGGCTTCTCTCTCGAAACCCGTCAGTGGTGGCGATGCACCTTCCAGGCGAGTTAAACATCAAAGCAGACGCACTCAGCAGGCACTTCGAAGATCAGCCAGACTGGGTGCTAAACGACGAAGTGGTAGAAGAGCTTTTTCGTTGTTGGGGGCGTCCAGCCATAGACTTGTTTGCGGATGAAGAAAACGCAAAATGCCACGCCTTCGCGTCCAGATTCCACCGGCCAGGGACGCAGGGGAACGCTCTCCTGATGGATTGGTCGTGAACTTTTGCCTGCGCGTTTTCTCCCCTGCCTCTGATTCCGAAGGTAGTTTCCAAGCTCCTCAGGTCGGTCATGGAAATGATCTTGATAGCTCCGGATTGGCCACAACAGTGGTGGTACCCGGACCTACTGCATCTGTCTGTGTGTCCACACAGACGACTTCCTTGCAAACCGGACCTGTTGAGCAAGATGAACGGGAGGATACTACATCCCAACCTCTCTTCACTGAACCTGACAGCATGGCACCTGAGGTCCTGCAATATGGGCATTTCAATCTGCCTCCCGAATGTATGCACATTTTAAAGGAGGCTAAGAGACCTTCCACGAGAGCGTCTTATGCGTTCAAGTGGAAAAGATTATACAAATGGTGTAGGGATCATCACTTAGATCCGACTAAAGGGCAGGAGGAGGTAGTCCTGCCATACCTCCTTTCCTTGGCAACATCTGGTTTGAAATATGCTTCCATTAGAGTGCATTTGTCAGCCATAGTAGTGTACAGGAAATCACCAGATCAGATTTCTTTCTTTCAGGTTCCGGTGGTTAAGGACTTCCTCCAGGGGTTAAAAAAAGTGTATCCCCCTGTGCAAAATCCTTCTCCTCCTTGGGAATTGAACCTGGTTCTATCCAGGTTAATGTCACCTCCTTTCGAGCTAATCCACAAGGCCTCCTTGCAACATCTCTCTTGGAAAGCGGCCTTTTTGGTGGCGATTACCTCAGCGTGCAGAGTGAGCGAGATACAAGCGCTCTGTACAAAGGAACCATATACTGTTTTCCACCACAATAGAGTAGTCCTGAGGGCTCATCCCTCTTTCTTGCCTAAAGTGGTTTCTGATTTTCATATAAATCAGTCCATTTCCCTCCCTTCGTTTTTTCCAAATCCTACGACCCCAGCCGAGCGGTCACTGCACTCCTTGGATCTTAAAAGAGTGCTCAAGTTCTATTTGGAAAAGACTAAAGGGATCAGGAAAACGGATCAACTGTTTGTGAACTATGGTTCAATGAGAACGGGCTTTCCAGCGGCCAAGAGGTCCATCTCCAGATGGATTGTCTCTTCCATTAAATTGGCCTATCAGCTTGCAGGCAAGCCTTTATTGGTGTTACCCAAAGCGCATTCCACTAGAGGGAAAGCCGCTACAGTAGCTTTCTTACATGACATTCCAATGTCAGAAATATGCAAGGCTGCAACCTGGAAATCGGTTCATACCTTTACGAGGCATTACTGTCTCGAATCTGATTCCAGGGCCGATACTCAAGTAGGGCAAGCCTCCTTGAGAAATCTGTTTGGGTAGCCTATAGCCTGCTCAGGCTTGTTGATAAGATTACTGTCTTGTCATTCCTTTGCCCGCAAGGATGAGGAGAGGCTTGTTATTCTATTCTAATGCTTATGACTATTGATGAGGATCCCCTGGAAGAGAAGGATTAGTTACTTACCTGTAATCCTAGTTCTCTTCCAGGGGTATCCTCATCAAAGTCATAAGCAACCCTCCCGCCTCCCCGGGCAAAGGATATTCTTTAATAAGGAGATATTGTTAACCTATTTTGTTACTGGGTTTGTTTCAGTCTCCGAAAAGAACAACTGACCTGTCACCCCTGAGGCATGATGGAATACCGGGGGTCATGGGTGCCTTAAAGGCACGGTGTCAGTTTTTTGTATACAGCTACAGGTTAGCTTTTCAGTCTTTTTAGACTGTGTTTACAATGCAGCCTGGGAGCTTTGTATGCTTTCAGTGAGTTATAAGAATTTCTACTGCTGCCTAAGCATTAAAATAGTTTCTAAACAATCTTTGGTGTTGTTTCTCATGTTTCTAATGCATATTATTCATGTATGGTGGAAATTCTTCACAGCATATTTCAGCTCTGGTGTGATTTATATATGAGTGTATATATATATATATATGTGGGGCACATATAACATAGTGTTTCCGGGGTCCCGCGCATGGGCGGGAATATTCTAATGCTTATGACTTTGATGAGGATACCCCTGGAAGAGAACTAGGATTACAGGTAAGTAACTAATCCATCTTCAACACCTATTGCCAGTTCCCTGGTTGTGGCTGTTAAGGCGGTGATCTTATGTTGTAGGGCCGCCACCTAGTCCTCGAGCCCAGAACTCTTGTTTCTGCCTCCTTGATGAGGTCCAGAGCCTTCTGCAGGTCCTGCGCAACAGATTCACATCTGAGCCAACCGCCTCAAACCTGGCCTCCATTTCATCCCTGGACTGGGTAATGGCCGTGAGCATTGTGGGGAGGGGGTTGGGTGGGCGGTTGAGTGAGGGCCCACTCCACAGTAATTGGCCGGGAATTAGTCTGTGAAGACTTCTCCCAAGTTTGCCTATGTTTCTCGGAGAAGGGAGTGACCCCAATGTACCTCGACTCACACGGCCCAGCTGGTACCCCCCAGACAGCCACAAAACTCCAAAAAGTTGCCCCCACCAGTATCTCTACCTCTGGCCCCGAAATCTAGGGCTTCCAAGGTCTCCAGGGCACCGCATCAAGGTTTCAACGAAGCGGTCTCCTCTGTGCTGCCCCGTGCTGACTGGGTCCAGACCGCAAGGCCAGGACCGACCTCTTCAAATATTTTTGCGGCTTGACCCATGTGCCACCACGGCGAGCCCCCACCAGCGCCTCTCCTTATCTCAGGCCCCGGACCCAAGTGCAGCCATGATTTTCAGGGCGCCTCATCGAGATTTCAATTGAGTACTCTCGTCCCTGATGCTGCTGCGCGCCTACCTGGCCAAGAATTTGAGGCCAGGCTATGACTCACAGGCAAGGCTGCCAGCCGATGTGCTCTGTTGCTGGTAACCCACACAGCCAGGAACGTCGCTAGTCGCCACCGTCCTGACACTCAGACTGTATATGGCGTAGCTGCTATCTATTTCAGCATTTTGTGAAACAGTAAAGGTATTGGATCCTACATCTGACCAACCCGGATCTCAACAATAGGAAAAACAGAACAGGGTGGCTGGACAGGATTATTCGTGAAACAATTCACCAGACACACAGTCAATCTGTACCGTGTGACCACTGGATTTAATTTTCCAAACAAGTTTATTTTTCTTTTTTACATTTATCAGCAATTGTTTGAAACACAAGCACAAACAAAACCACTGTCAATTCAAAAGGTTCATATATACAGTATCTACAAATGCACACATTTACAAGTTTACAACAAAGAATCAAACAAAAGATTGGTTAGACACACCAAAAGACAATCACAAATGTATAATAATTCAAATAAATTTCAATTATATACAGTGCAGAGATTAATCCATAAGCGAACAAACGGGAACCAGTCCTAGAGATTGAAAAAACCAAGTGACAGGCGGGGTTGAGATCAAAAACAAGCCTGCCTGTCAACGAAAGCCTGTGGTGTAATGTTAAATAGGGTTGCAAGGCTAGGATACAGAGTGGTGGTATGATTTACATCCTAGCGGCACCCTTTGTTGTAGCCACAGGGTGGTATTGTCGACGCGTTTCGAACCTAAGTATTCAAGGTTCTCTTCAGGACAGGGACTGGGAAACAGATTCTGCACGCGGGCACAAAGGTTGCCGTGGCGTAGGTGTGTCGTGTTCACACCTGCAATAGGCGCAGAGCAGGACTTAAGGCGTGGTGTCAGGCTTCAGAAGCTTGCAGGTATCAGGGCGGCTCACATTATTTTGCGCGTGTAGGTCTGGCTATGCAGACCACAGGGAGGGAAGCGGCCGGTCACTGGCCTCAGTTCAGGCTGGCAGTTAAAGTTGGCCCGTTTTCTGAATGAAGTAATCAAGCCACAGAAGGTCCGTGTTGCTCACTCTCTCCCAGGAACAAGCTGTCTGTAGGTGGAGCGCCGGGACACCAGTGGAAAATTAAATCCAGTGGTCACACGGTACAGATTGACTGTGTGTCTGGTGAATTGATCTATTTCAGCATGGCAGGCTTGATGATAGACTGATTATGGGCCAACTGCCGGGAGCTCCCCTAGGGCACGTCGGCCATCTTCGTGCACCAGGCCACGCCCCGTGGATATCCTTTTTGATTGTGTGAATCGTTTGACTGTGTGTACACAAATGTTCAACACTCCTCACTGAGCCTAATGCTGCTTGACTACACTACCCTTGATGGAGCACTCTTAAGGGATGGAGTACTCATAAGGGATATCTGAACTCTCCACACAGCAAACCTCTTTTTGGTACTATATGGTAGGAAGCTGGCTCTGTATATGATCTACCAAAGTGAGGTATAGTGTGCATTGTTCAGTGGATTATAGCAGAGACGAAAGTAGATAATACCTTACTCTCTTTTGTGGTAGTGTGGTTGAGCAGTCGGGCTTATCAGGTAGTGTTAAGCATTTGTTGTACACACTTGAGCAAGAAATTATGTCACACATTCACACTGAATCCAGACCAATTGATTGTATAAAAAGTTTTTTTATTTCGAGAACCAAGATTTATTTAGTAGGAGGCAAGTTAAACTTCATATAATGACCTAGAACCTGTGTTTATTCGGGGGGTCCGAGTGATAAGTTAAAGGTGTAAATCATGGAGCTCCTCTTAAAAACAAATACAGAATCTGGTCCTGACGAAGGACCTTAAGGACCAGTGAAGAGCGCGAAACATGTTGACTGTTTTTTTATGTGCGATTTATTCACTCCGGCACCGATTCTGAGAACAGCGGTTAGTCCTACAGCCGCCCTCTGAATTTGCTTTTAAGAGGAGCTCCAGGATTTACACCTTTTTTAATTTTTCACTCAGACCCCCGAATAAACACAGGTTCTAGGTACCGTTTGGTAATTTTAATTCACCTACTCACTTACCTTCCCAGGCCCACACACCCAAATTCACAACTGCGGCGTCTTCTTAAAAGATCTCTGCCAAAGAGCTCTCTCGCGGGTCCCATAGGGGACTGCAGCACCACCCCACGAGGAGCAACGCCCGATGATGAAGCATGACACTTGCAAGGGTGTGTGAGGGCACTACATCCAAAAGGAAGGATTCCCCCACCACTATTTATAAACCCAACCTTCTTTGAGACTAACCACTTGTTACTATTTTCTCTTACCAACCAAAGTTTAGTTGTTACTCTCCTGAGACTTTAGGAACAGTCAACCCCAAGTGCAAAAACGTTGTTCTTTGGGAGAAAACCGATGCCAAAAGACACCCCTGCACCCGACGTCCCACAGCCTTGGGTGGTCCAACCAACAGATTCCCGGCATCCCACCATACCTCTCCAACAGGTGGTCCTCTCCAGAAGATCTTTGTCCCCAAGCCTGCAGTGTTTGTTGCAACCAGAAAATCTCCATTGAAATCAACCGGTCACCCAGCGCCAAAACAGCACCCTGAACCCGGTCGCCCCTGTGCTGCTGTGGGTGCACCTTGTTTGCTAAATGGGATCTCCCTTTACACTGAGCCTAACACTAGGAGCTTTTCTCCCACAACCTTGTGGTCTGCTCCTAAGCAGCCACCACCTGGAGGCCCCCTATCCCCATTGGATAACCTTGGGCCTCAGCACTCTGCACCCAGCCGCCATCGTGCTGCTGAGGGTGCTTTGAGAGTGCATCCTTGACTCCTGGGGGACCCCTGGTTCTAACCCCCGGATACCAACTCCAAAACCTAAGTACTTACCAATAAACATAACACTGTTTTCTCCCATAGGACTGCATTAACTGCGTTTCTGTGAAAAATATTTTAAGTGTGGAGTAGGTTTGTATGAAACACTAAAACTGCAAATGTATAAAAATAATGTACTTACCTTTTCTCTAGAACATGTCCCAGTGTGATATCTAGACATTATTGTTATTATTATTATATTTAATTTTATACCGCGCACAGCTACCCGGAGGTTTCCCGGTGCTAAACAAAAGAGAGAGAACGGGGTAATTGCAGAAGGAAGGGCTCTAGGAAGCATAAAGGATCTATAGGTTAAATAACCAGGTCTTGAGGTCTCTGCGGAACCTTGGATAACAGGATTCAGAACGTAAGGAAAGAGGTAGGGTATTCCACAGGGACGGAGCCAAATAAGCGAATGAGCGGCCGCCCATTCTGGCTCTCTTAATAGGAGGCACCTAATATCTATGTTGGGTCGACAAACGAAGAGTGCGGGGGGGACAATAGATTTGAGCCAGGTTGCTTAAATAAGGAGGGGCATTACCTGACTTGATACGGTGCATGATGCAGAGGGCCTTGAATTTAGAGCGATTTTCAATCCGGAGCCAATGCAGGCTGCACAGAGAAGCAGAAGTAGAAGAGGTTCTGGGGAGATTGCAGAGTAATCGAACAACCATGTTTTGAACCGTCTGAAGTTTGCGGATCACCTCCTTGCATGCACCCAGAAAAAGAACATTCCCATAGTCCAGCCGTGATGTAATTAACGCTTGGACTACGGTTTTCTGGGTGTCATGGGGAAGCATCCATATGATCTTTCTCAGCCACTTGATGATGGTAATACAGGTGGCCGAGACCTTGATCACATGTTGCTTCATCGATAGCTGATCATCAAATATGATGCCTAGGTTGCGAGCTATTTTGGAGGGAACCGGTAGGGGACCCATTTGCTGTGGCCAATGGTGGGTACCCCAAAGTGTGGTATTGTGGCCAAACAAAAGAAGCTCGGTCTTATCCCCATTTAATTTTAATTTATTGTCGTGCATCCAGTTAGCTATGTTATTGAGACCAGAAAGAAGGGAGGATGTATTGGAGTTTTGACCTGTGGAGAGTGAATAGATGATCTGAGTATCATCGGCGTAAGAATAAATAATAAGTCCGTCTTGCTCAGCAATGGTGGCAAGGGGTCTAAAATATAAGTTGAAGAATAGTGGACTCAAGATAGAGCCCTGAGGGACGCCATGAGTGGAGTGATGGATTTTTGAACCTGAGGAAGGGGAGAAAACTTGGAACGTGCGGTCAGAAAGATAGCTGGCCACCCAGCCGAGAGCTGAGCCACTGATGCCGATGGACTTAATGGCAGTAAGAAGGATGGAGTGGGAAACAGTGTCGAAAGCGGCACTCAAGTCAAGTAGGATGAGTGCCACAGTTTCCCCTCTATCTACCTGGCATCTAATGGTCTCAGAGACCCCAAGAAGAGTAGACTCGGTAGAGAAACCTGCCCTAAAACCAGATAGAGACTGATGGAGAAAGTTGCCTGCTTCAATGTAAGTGGTAAGCTGTGTATTAATATGCTTTTCCAGGATTTTGGAGCAGAGCGGAAGGAGTGAAATGGGACGAAAATTAGCTGGATTGTTGGGATCAGCATGGGCTTTCTTTAGTAGGGGCACAATCATTGCGTGCTTCCACATACTCGGGACCTTGGCTTCTCTGAGTGAAGCATTAAGGAGTTCTAAAATGAAAGTGAGTGCATGAGAATCAAGAGTTAAAAGGATTTGTGGGGGCATGGGATCCAAGGGGGAACCAGATTTAATGCAACCCAGAATATGCTGCAGAGAAGTGATGGTAAGAGGGTCCCATGCAGTCAACTGAGGCGTGGAGGGCGGACACATTTGCGTCCCTGTTTCTGAATCATACAGTAGTGCGGACATGACCGGCTCAGGAGGGGATGCATTGTGAATAGAAGCTCCAAAGTTAGTATAGATGGTCTCGATTTTGGCAGTGAAGAATTCTGCCAGGGAGTTGCATTGCATTTCATCCAAGCAAGGAGCTTTTGGCAGGCAGGACATGCCCGAAAGTTCCTGCACAGCTTTAAATAGGGCTTTAGGTCGATTCTGAGCATTTAGAATGGTTCGATTAACATGTTCCGCCTTGGCTATGTTACAAAGGGAATGGTATTTGGTAAGAGCGTCTTTGTAAGTACGTTTGGCCCCAGGATCGTAATAAGCACGCCATTTCCGTTCCAACTTTTTACATATAGATTTCTCATTTTTTAATTGCTCAGTGAACCATGGAGCGGGGGGGTGATGCAAATTGTGTTTATATTTGCGTAGGGGAACACATGTATTGACCGCGGAGGTAAGCCAATTTTGTATAACAGCTTCCTCCTCAATGGTGGCCATATTAATAGGAGGTCTGGTATTTTTAAGACAGGAATTCAGTTTTTTAGAATCTAGATTCTTCCAATTTCAACCAGCTCTAGGAAGCGTGGAGTTTCCAGGGATATTCGGTGCACGGTCAATTGTTATAGAGAAACTAATTATGTAGTGATCTGACCAAGGACTGGGCCTGGGGGATTTACATGCTGTGGTATCTAAGGTAGAGAAAACGGGATCCAATAGGTTTCCTGCCTTGTGAGTGGGGCCAGAGTTATGTAGAGAAATATTAAGTGCAGCTAAATCTTGTATAAGGTGTGAACTGACAAGGCAGGAGACGTCATTGAAATGTAAGTTAAGGTCACCAAGGACCAAAAAAATTAGTTGAGTGCAAGAGTAGTGGAGCAATATAATCAGGAAATGAAGAGGCCCAAGTATTGGCAGTGCCAGGTGGACGGTAGATGAGAGTGCCAGAAAGAGTGTAGTTGGGGGAAAGCAGAAGTTTGAACAGGCCGGCTTCACAATTAGGAATAGCTAAGTCTTCCCACTTGCAAGAGTAAATTCTTTTAAAGATAATTGCTATACCGCCTCCCTCCTTTCCCACTCTGTTTTTACCTACGTAAGTGTAGTCATCGGGGAGGGCAGAAGCTATGTCGGGGCCAGAGCTGTTGTTCAGCCAGGTCTCTGTAAGAAACATAGCAGCTGGTTGAGCGGAGGTGATAAGGTCGAAGATGACATTCCTGTGCTTCGGTAAGGACCTACAATTTAGGCTAATAAAGGTAAGGGCAGCAGGGGAATTAAGTGGGTTGTGCCGTAATGGATTTTGCAGAAAATTAGAAGAGGTTATATCAAGCAAGGAGGGGAGGAATGATAAGGAGAAATTGCACTCCGCACAGCTTAGAGGTGCAAGGTGGCAAGACAAAGGGGGGTGACGCAAGCATTGTGAAGGTTTGAGACTCATCAGGGTCTCACTGGAGTACGAAAATTTGACTTTTGGAGGGACAAGGGGGGTGGCCCCTGGTCCCGTCTGGTCGCGGATGGGCGCAGACGGGCATGACTCTGGCACGACTCCGGCGCGCCACAGTCGCGCCCGCTGCGTGCTGCCGCTGCGCGTCGGCCAGCACATCGGTTATGTAGGGAGGAGGCGGCAGGAAGACTAGACCGCTCCCCCCGCTTCCGCCGGAAGTGAGTGCAAAAGAGAAAGCAAGACCTCCCTCCACACCACGAGCTCGGCTCGGGGAGGAACGGGGAGTGGGAATACACAAAAAAAATACAATGACAGTGGCACAAAATTTAAAAGCACATAAGGATTTTAAAATACACACTCAGTGCAGGCGCCTGGTGAAGTGCCCCCCTGCCCTCTCACAGCAGCGTGCACCCAGGAGCTAGCAATGCTCGGGAAAGAGTTTAAAAATCAATAGGTCGCAGTGCGAGCACCAAATTCGTGCCCCCTGCCTGAAAAGCGACAAGATTTAAAAAGTAATATAGCGCAGAGTGACACCTAAATCGTGCCCCTGCAAATGAATATTTCGGAATTTTCAAATCTGGTAGAGTGCAGCAACACACGTACCCTCTCTGACATAACACACATAACACACTGAGTAGAAAAAATTACTTAAAAAGTAATTTCTTAACTCACACTTTGCCCCTGTGATGGCTTAACATGCCAAAGCACCAGACAATTTTTTTTTTTTTGCACATGTTATACTTGTCAGGGAAGGCAATTCCTTCGGCCATTACTATTAGCAGAGAAAATCAGGAATAATGGGACTGCTCTGGCTTATTTATTGTCCCTATATAACACCAATATTATATATGCAGTTTAAACTGTTTTAACTATACTTGGTGTACAAAGCAAATGCTAAACATGTATCATGTTCATTTTCTTTTTTAATGAAAGTATAAAGGTCTTTTTTTATGAATTTATATGGAAATTTAAGTAAATGAACAAGCTTGTGCACACTTTTATGGCTCAAATTGAGCCGAAGAATGTATTTGATGACTGCATTAGCCATATGACACAAGGTATCCATAAACACTTGTTGTCTTATCATTTTACCTCAGAATATTTTGTGATAATTTTCCCAATAGCTAGTTTCTTTCTTGAAGGTCTGCCTTGATGTTCCAGTTATTAGGTGTTAACTTACGGTGTAAACTGAGTTTCAAAGTAAGCACCAACTCCTAGAGCAAGCTTTGACTGCTTGAACCTACTTTCCTGAGAGATGCAAGCGGCAACAGATTACTTGGTCATTCATTTTTAGCGCAGAAGTGTTTTGGACCGTCATTCTGTACATTCCCAGTGTTATGTTTTCCTTTGTGTTTTGAATTTGTGAATAACAAATTGAATAAGGCAGCTGTATCTTAGCTTCCAGTGATCTTATTGTTTTAAAGACCCACGCAAGTGTTTGTTGCTATATGCAAGTGATATTGAGACTCTGGAATGGAATTATGTGACATGAAGATCAGATATTTTCTTCACTTTGGGGCACCTTACTATAGCTATTTTTCAGGCTCCTGGCTAATTATTAGCTATACGGTTTGTAATCTGAAGAAAAAAAAAAACAGTGGCCACCAAGCTGTATGTCTGCGTCCTTGGACTGTCCTTTAACACCCCCTAGAAATTTGGAAATTCATTGACACTTGTTATATACTGCTAGTCTGATGGCTCATTCGAATTGTGCATATGTATATCTAATGAGAGGTCTGAAGTTCAAATTACAACTCACATGTTTTAAAATTGATTTACAAAATGTTTTTTTTCCCCTTCCTAGTCATCTGTTCTTGGTTCTGCATTTGGAGATATTGGGCCTTCAAAAATAACAAATTCCACTGGTTCTCCAATATTGGACCATTTAAAATCATCTCCTGGTTTGAGCCAATTTTCTTCACAGAGTCCTCAGCACAACAGTAGCCTTTCAGTTACCACCTCTTCCTGGGACATTAAACCCTACAGTGTACAATCATCTGTCCTCAATCAGTTTGGTAAGTAACTTTAAGAATGTCTATATTTTGGAAGAAATCTCACAATGATATTTATCGTCTGATTTTAAAATGCATACTGGAGCATTTTTTTATTGAAAACAGTTTTTACAACTAATAGTAAGTTGTGGGTGTTTGTCTTGTATGTCATAAAATTTGTTGGACAATTGAAAATGAACTTGCTATCACCGTGTGGAATAGTTTTGGTATTTCATTGATCTCCAACCTTGAGCCCTATTAATTTTATGCAATTTGCTTAATTTCCTTCACATGGTCTTGGAGTGTTTGAATGGCAATAAGTGTTCTCGAGCATTTTAGAGAATTTATTCTCCGCCAGTTTTAAGCAGCCTGGAAGAACATGTTTTACCAAGACTGTTTTCCAGGATTAAGGTAGATGGTTTTGTCATTTCATGGACTAACTAAGCTTAGACCTTCCTGAATGTTGCCGTATTTTCTCTAATCTTTAATCTTCCTTTTAAAAACAGCTCAGTTAAGCTTTAATAAATATTCCTGAAAGTAACTATCCTTGAAAGCCATGTAATGCATATTCCTGCCCTTTCATTTTATTTTTTGAAACATTTAAAATAAAGAGCTGCTGTGCTGATGAGCAGCTTGTGTAGAGTAAAACCTATTCTAAGACTTTGAGGTTACAGCCTGACCCAGCAGTACTTGACACCCAGTTAAATGTGGGCTTATGTTTCTGCATTACGCTATGAGGGTCTCGAATATTTATTTGTGCACATTTTCATAATTGTGAAATGTTTTGCATATATACTGCTGTTTTTCTTGCCAGAATTGCCTTCACTTTACTTGCAGTAAACCAATTGCGGTAAGTCTGAGAAGAAAACTATTCTAAACTTCCTTCAGAAGCTGCTGCTCCACAAGTGACAGAAAAGTGTGGGGTTGGTTCCTTTTATCAACCCTGTCTGCTGCCTCAAAACACTTCTGACTTTAAAACTAAACTGAGAAAAAGTAAATCCAGTTGATCTTGAAAGTATCTGGTTTAATGCTTTTTGAGGTGATTTATAGTGTGATGTCGAGAAGGTCATTGTCAAAACTGCCACATCACATTTGCTATTGAATCGCGTGACACCCAGGATTAACTGTGCACACTTTGAAAACTTTGCTTAAACTCACAATATTTAGGGTACACTATTGAGGTACTGTTAAGACATTTGATGTTGAGCTTTAAGGTCAACCGTTTATTGTTGTATGAGAAAGCTCGAGTATGCCCATTGGTAAAAGGCAAGGCAGTTAAGAAAATTCTGTTGATCAGAGTACAAGACCTCAATCTACATTAGCACACAATCGTAAGCTGTTCTGTAACCACCGGATAGCTATATACAGAGTAGAGCATATTCTGTGTCTACTTGGAACAATCCAACTAAATGCCAGTGTAGTCCCCTTTGCCCCTTTGTCCCCAGCATAGTGCACCAGATTTCTCTTAGAAAACACAAATATCACTCTGTGCTGAGAAAAGTCGGAGTTGCTTAGGAGGCATGATTAGAGATGTCTGCAAAGCAAAGATCACAAACACATCTTGGGTAATCAACAGGTACTGTCTGAGATGAAACCTATGTCCATAGATCTTCTAAAGTATCCCAGGTAGATATCTCAACTTTTCATGAAGTATTGACAAGGGGAATTAGTAAGCTAAACATTCTTTAAAAACAGCAGTTTTGCGCCTCAATGAAAAAAATTCTACAAGGAACACATTTGAAAACCACTCATGCCAGGCTTAATTGAGCCACTCATGGGCATATTTACATCTGTGACTGCATCAAAATTAGGGACTCCTAATCGAATGAAAAAAATACCAGCAACTAGAAAAATCAGAATTGCTTGGTAGTAATACTCCGCCTGACGCTGTCATTGTTGTAGCCGTTAAGAGAAGCATCCTATCATGTTAATAATTTTCGCACTGCCTGGTAAGGAAAGCTGAAAAACGGTTGTTTTTAGAAATTCCTGTTTCATTGCTGCCTGGTTGACAGCACTCTGCAGAAGATCCAAATCCTGTCTCTTAGATTTGGTCCAGAGAATCACAAAATTTTACGGATGAGACGCTACAAGACTTTTTGGAAGTTCGTGAAGAAGCTAATTTGGTGTCCTCCTACTCTATTAGTTTGGTTATATTATAAAAAAAATTAATGGTTTGCTTCAACCATGATCATGTAAATAGACTTGTGTGCGAGATACTTCTAATATGCCAGATTTAACTAGACATCACTACAAGAATGGCTGGCAAAAGAGTGCAGTTGGTGCTTGGGCAACTGTGTTGACAAACTGACACTTTGTGCATTATTTGCCTACTCAGCAAGATAACAAATATTATAAAAGGCTTCTCCTTTCAACAGATTCTTTCAACACAGCTGATTGGCACAGATACTTTGCTTTGTGATTGGGGCACTCTCTATGTTGCACACAGGAAGTGTCAAATCATCTTTTGCTAGTCCTCACCAGAAAATCGCAACAAATTGACATTGATGTTTTAATATATTACAAAGTGACTTAGGTGGTATACATTTCGTAATTAGACCATTGTTTTTCATATCCCATAAGTATCCTACCCCTTTGACTACATTGAGGTTTTAATGCAATTCTAGGTGTGTAGCCTAAGTGAAGTATAATAGAGATCTTCTATTGGTATACTCTAAAGAGAGAAACACATGGTTCGAGGCATGTGTGCTGTAGATCACATGCTTTGCATACTGCTGCCATATTGTGTTGGGTCTGGATGTTTGCACGTTTTTCTTCAAAGAAGTCCTTCCAGTCAAAAGGGAAGGTTACCCCTCAGGGCTCGAAAAATCCAAAAAATGGTACTAGTCCTGCAGGACTAGTACCTTAAAAAATGTCCTCGACCTAACTGCAACCTACTTGACCTCCGGCTCTGAAAGCAGAGCAAATGTGAAAAGACAAGATTTAAAGGCATCTTTATTGCTCATTAACTTTGTGAGCAATAAAAATGCCTTTAAATCTTGTTATCTTGTCACATTTGTTCTGTTTTCACAGACGGAGGACAAAAGTTGGTTTGTTTTTTTACTCGCCAGAAAGGGCGAGTCGGACCTAAAAACAGCTCGACCTTGTTAAATTTAGCTCGACTATGCGAGCGGTCGAGATGTATTTTCGAGCCCTGCATCTCCTTTCAGTAACCATGGGCATGGTCTCTATTGTTTGTTTTTTCTGCCATCAGGCTCGGATGTGAATTGCTGTGTTCTGGTTCAAAGCCGTTCTTCGGGTTCCCCTCGGTGCGCAATCCACTCTACCCTAGAGAGTATAGTTTTCCTATGCGTATTCCACTTTTCCGCATATCATACTTCAATTTCGATCTGGAAACTTGTGGAAGGTCCTCGGGCCTAACCGCGTCGGTCCACCTCGCAGTCGCTGGAACGGACTCCGTTCAAATTCTGTCCTCGGTGCCTCGCCAAGTATCCGCGCAATGACTTGCACGAAGTGTGCAACTTGTGCTTGTTCCCCGAGCACAACGAACAGGACTGAGACGCTCCGCAATCGTGGGTTGCGACGCTGTGAAATGCAGAGCCAGAACGCCGAATACGTGCCGGACATTTTTGGTGATGATTCTGAGTAGGAGGAGTTAGACTCACAAGGTGCCGAAGAGGAGATGCCGGAGCAGCTCCTCTCAGTACCTGAAATGGACTCCGAGATAGAAGTGGACTTACCATTGGGGCAATGTCAAGGTCTGGTGAGTACAGACTTGCCCCAAAATGCAAATCCTACCAAACATGAGGCTTCGGTGCCACCCCTACCTCCGAGTCACGGTCGGCACTGATGACCATGTTTCTAACACCCCTCCTTCAGGTCCGGTGCCAAAACAAATAATCAAGCCATCCGGCTTCAGGACCAAGTCGCTTTAAAACTGGGTCAGAGCCAAAACCAAGCAGCTCGAAGCCGAAACACGCTTCAAAGCCAAAACGTTCCACACCCAAATCCAGCACCGAAAGGGCAAAATATTCCGGTAGTCTGTGGCAAAATCAAGAGAAGTTCCTCCTATAACACAGGATCAGATTTTTGACTTTCCATCTCGCAAAACAGTTCCCAGACATAAAGAACTGTACATCAATCCAGAGCTGCACAGTACCATGGGGTACAATTATACTGAAAGAATCACTTGAGCAAGATTTCTTATTTGAAACATTAGGCAGCACACACCGATCTATCCAGTCTCTCCCCATGTTTAAGGGCATGATGAGACGTGCAGATGATATATTTAAAGACCCTGTCAGAGCTCGAATTCTCACTCCTAGAATAGACAAAATGTACAAACCGGCTCCATCTGATCCAGTATACATTAGAGGACAATTGCCTTTGGACTCGCTAGTGCTTTCTAACGCTCGTAAAAGGTCTAATTCACAAACCTCTGTAGATGCTCCCTTTGCAGACTAAAAATCTAAGCATCTAGATGCTTCTGGTAAAAGAGTAGCAATCCAGGCTGCCAATCATTGGCGTATTGCTAACACTCAAGCCCTTATAGTCAGATATGACCTAGCTCACTGGGATGAGAAGGAGTAACTGCTCCAATATCTCCAAGAAGAACAAAAGGCTAAAGCACAAGATTTAGTGCAAGAAGGGAAACTCATCTCAAATTCATCAATAAGATGCGCTTTAGATGCAGCTGACACTGCAACCAGAGAAATAAATACCAGTGTGTTACTTAGGAGACTCACTTGGTTAAGAATTTCTAGTTTCAAACCAGAAGTTCAGCAGTTTATTCTAAATACTCCATCTGATAAGCAATACTTGTTTGGACCTGAAGTAGTTCAGGCATTAGAAAAAATGAAAAAAGATATGTAGGTAGCCAAATTAATGGGAGTATTACAATCTCCTTCTAACCGTGGTTCCTTTAGTCACTCTTTACCTTGGTGGCTCAAAATGTTTTTTCTTCAGACGCCAAGACGTACCACCATTTTGTGCCAGGTACATCCCCTATGTGACGTCAGAGGGTATCCTGGAGGTTGACGTCTGTGGTGGCCATCTTCAGATTCTTTTTTCCTCCAGTGGGTCTGGAAGCAAGACTGGAAGCTCCGAAGAACTTTAAGTTTTTTCCTGAAAAACTTCGAAAAAGAAGCATATGGAAGAACATCGATCATAGACATCCCCGAAAAGTTATCAACGATCATCAATGTTGTGAGTGAAGCAGAACCAGAGGACCATGCCGGTCCCCAAATGGCGAGGTAGAGGCAATGGAGAATACCCCCTGCAAGTTCTGCCCAGAGTGCCACCACAAGTACGCACAGTGCGACTCACACAACGCCTGCAACCTCTGCGTGCCCTAAGACCACACAGCTTTCCTACTGAAAATGCTAAGGAAGCGTCTGAAAGTCAGACAGGGCCACTATGCCACAATGTCGCAGACAGCGAAGAAAACCTCTCTGAGAGACCTGGGTTTTTCGAGCGACAAGGAGGAACATGGAGCACCAGCCGAGTCGACGCATGAGTGATCGGACGTCAAGGTCATAGAGGGGGGGCTCCAAAAAAAAACACACAGAGAAAAAGGCTAAGGATCCAAAAAAGAAAACTGAGCAGGCAAGACACCTTAAAAATCCGTTGGAACCCAAGGGCCATGAACGCAAGGTGCACAAAGCAGCCCCGACGCCGAGCAAAAAGGCGATTGAATGCTAGCTGCGATTGAATGGACCCCACGGGAGCCAACCAAAGGTCTCCAAGAAGGGAACTGGCAGGAAACGCTGAAACAAGGGGTCGACACTGAACCTGCAAAAAAGACCACTACACCGCCGAAGGCTAAAGTCAACGTCGGGAAGATAAAAAAATCTCCGGGCACCGACGCGGAGAGGATCCTTGAGGTCAAAAAGAAAAGAAGACTTGAAGAAATAGCAGCGCTCCTACAAAAAAAGGACTTTGATGCCTCATTTAAGGATTTTCGTATCCCGAAAACAACGGCACCAGAACCAGAGAGCGTCAATGCCTAAGCGGCAGAAGACGCTGAAGGAGAGGAAGAAGGGAACTTCGACTCTCTGCCGACACCAGAACCTAAGGAATAAGGAGACATACTGGAAGAGGAGAAAAGCTACGAAAATGTCTCGGAACAATGGAAATGCCTTGACACCGAGAGCCCGGCGGAAGAGATTTGCTGCTACCCTTCGAAAGCTTCACCTCCAGATGACATAGCTTTCTATAATGACATTGTCAAAAGCGCAGCTAATCAATTTGGAGTCCCTCTAGAGGAGGAAAAAGGGGATTCATGTTTCTTGCTAGAAACACTGGCACCAGCTTCCAAAGGGACACTATCTGCCTATGCCATCAAGTATCATGGACCAAGACAACGAAGCATTCAAAGAAGCAGCTTCAAACAAGGAGGTATAACCCCCATAGTAGATAAGTACAAACCCTCCACAAAAGACCCTAAATATATTCAGGGAAGTACAGTACCTGATTCAATTATTGTCACCTCAGCCAGGAGGAGAGCCAATGCAGTCTCCAACACAGGGCCACCACCTGAATAGAAAGCAAAAGGATGCACATGGTGGAAGGAGAATGGAGAAAGAAGCAGCAACACAGTGGCACATTGCCAACTGTAATACCCTATTGAACAGATATGCCCACCAACAGTGGGACCAAAATCAGGAGTTGCAAAAAGAGGGCAAAATCTTTTGTCCAAGAAGGTAAAAACGTGGCTAACACCTGCCTAAAGTCAGCCCTAGATGCAGCAGATACTGCAAGCAGGCAAATGTGTACAGGAACCATCCTTAGAAGGCATGCCTGGCTCAGAATTTCTGGTTTCAAACAAGAAGTTCAGACCTCAATTATAAGCAGACCATTCAAAGGAGTAGCTCTGTTTGACAAGGAGGTGGATGAATCCCTCCAACAATTTGGTTCAATACAAATATTGCATAGAGATCACAAAGACACCATCTGCAAATCCACCCAAAACAAGAAAAAATAAACGATCAGAACAAACACTGCTCAACGCAGAAATAAAAGAACTATACCATAAATAAGCAATAGAAAAGGTACCAACACCACAGTGGTACAAAGGAAACTACTTTCCATACTACCTAGTACCCAAACAGGACCAAACTTTAAGGCCTATCATGGACCTAAGATTTATAAACAATTTCATACGAACACATTTCAAAATGTGTACCCTTCAAGAAATATTTCCACAGAATCAAAAGTGGGATCTCAAGGACGTCTATTTACATATCCCTATGAACAGAAGGCACAGGCAGGACCTAAGATTACTACACAACGGAAGACATTACCAGTTCAAGGTATTCCCATTCGGCATAAAATCTGCTCCACGGGTGTTCACAAAGTACCTAGCCGCAGTGGCAGCATACCTGAGAATAGAGGAAATCCACGTCTACCCTTACTTAGACGATTGGCTAATAAGGGCACGCACAAAACAAAAATGTTCCGATCATGGTCAAAAAACAGTCCAAACACTAAAAAACCTGGTTTTCTCGATACATCATAAGAAGCCTTCAACAACACCAGAAAGAGAAAAAACCTTCCTGGGAGCAAGACTGAACACAGAAAACGCCAAGGTTTACCCCACACGAGCCCGAATACAACTTATCAATCAAGAAACAGCCCTCGGCCAGAGGGGGCAGTCTCTGACAGTAAGGAAGGTAATGAAACTAATGGGCATGATGGCATCATGTATCCCACCCATCCCTCACGCTCGCCTACACATGTGCCAATCAAAGAATGGCTCACCAACAGTTGGTCACAAGCCACAGGAAGTTGTGTGGATCTAGTGGTTGTTACACAAAGGGTGCAGTCACAGATACAATGGTGGGCATCCAATAACATAGCACAGGGGAGACCTTTCAATGACCCAACTCCATCTGTGATGGTCACCATGGATGCATCCCTCAACAGGTGGGGTGCACATCTCAACCAGCTGAAATTTCATGGTCATTGGAGCAAAAAGGACTTAACAAAACCTATCAATTTTTGGGAGATGCAAACTGTTTTTTCTGGCACTCAAAGCATTCCAGAAACATATTCATGGGAAAAATCTATTAATACAAACAGACAATACAACTACAATGTTCTACCTGAACAAACAGGGTGGAACAAGGTCTTCCCCCTGAGCAAACTAGCTTTGGACATCTGACTTTGGGCGATACACCAAAAGATCAGTGTACTAACAGTACATCTACTAGGGTTAGACAGGATTACAGCAGACCAACTGAGCAGACTGAGCAACTGCTCCCAAGAATGGGAGTTGAAACAGACAACGGTGCATTATCTATTCAACTTCTGGGGAACTCAAATGATGGACCTATTTGCAACTATGCATAACCGGAAATGCCAGAGCTTTGCCTTTCGGATTCCACACCACCTGTCAAAGGGAAATGCACTTTCACTCAACTGGTCACAGACATTTGTTTACGCCTTTCCACCAATACCCCTAATACAAAGAGTGCTACGCAAAGGCACGAGGAACAAACCCGATTCTCATTGCTCCTCACTGGCCAAGGCAGACATGGTACTCAACTGTCCGAGACCTATCCAAAGGAGAAATGATCAGGATCTAAGCAGAAAAAGACCTGCTGTCAATGCAACAGGGACAGATCTTTCACCCGGAGCCAGCAATGCCACAACTAGCAGCCTGGCGCCTGAATACATAGTATTTGGGCACCTCAATCTAGCACACAAGATCTGCGGTCACAAAAAAAACTATTGCAAGATCGATAGTACAAGCTATCCAATTATGTTATGCCAATGCCAAAAAGAAACTAACATTGCAACCAACAGATCACTCCACAAGGAAGAAAGGAGCACCCTGGAATTTATGGCCAATGTGCCCATTGACATTTGCGCAGCAGCAACATGGGCATCGTCACACCTTTACATAGCATTATTGTGTGGATATACAAATGAATAAGGACGCTCAAATTGAACAGAAGGTGCTCCAACACCTGTTTGCAAGGCTTTCACCACAGCCTCCCAGACAAGGAAGAAACTGCTACATAATCTGATGCACAGCATGTGAATCCAGAAAAGGATTCACGCTGCAAAATAAAATAGTTACTTACCAGTAGGAGTAGTTTTGCAGCTTGAAGAATTTTTTCTGGGTTCACATGCGACTCACCCGGCCTCTACTAGAAGGAAAACAAACAGGTGGGTAAGCAAAGGACTACCACAGTATTTCAAAACCATCTCAAGGATTACAAACATATTGACAACAGATAAAAGAATCCGAAGATGGCCAGCACGCATGTCGAGCTCCAAGATACCGTCTGAGGACACACAGGGGACGTACCTGGCATCAAATGGTGGTCGACAGCGGCCAAAACAAGAAAAAGACCATTCCGGACCCAACTACTAGATGACGGAATGATGCACCACATGTGAATCCAGAAAATTAATTCTTCAAGCTGCAAAAACTACCCCTACTGGTAAGTAACCATTTTGTTACTTGCCCAGTAAACATCTGTTCATCGAAGAAAAACAACTTGCAAACATCTGGACCCAACTCTAGATGGCAGGAGTATGCAAAGCATGTGAATCTACAGCAATACATGCCAAGAACAGATATTTACTGGGTAAGTAACATTATCCTTATGTGACCCAACTTGATGATCTGCCTAATCTCCTCTTCAAGAGCTGTTTTCTCTTGTCTAGTGTTCTATTTCTCAACCAGATGATGAAAGTTATCTCCCGAACCCTCAGCATATAGAAAAGTTTCACAGGTGCTAGATTTGGCTCATAAGAAGAAAGTGATAACATCTCTGTTTTTTAGTTATTTTAAAAAAAGTGTGCTATGCAGCCTAGCAATCTGTTTAATGTGTAAATTACATACCCCTCATACAGTTGTCCCATGCATTGCGAAGAAGATTTAGCTAATTAGATACCAATTTAACATGTGCAAACTAGGAAGGATTGGATTATGTGACTGAATTAGATGTTCTATTAGAGATTAAAACTGCAGGGCAACTCTTGTAAGATCTTGGAGTACAAATCAAGTGTCTTGAAGTATGCGTGATCAAGGAAAACTACATGTGATGAAATAGTTTATAGATATTTCAGAGACCAGGGTTTGTGGCTTCAACACAAAGTCTGAGTAAGCATAGCTGCCAAAGCAGGCATCCTGGGCACTGGAGGCAAGGAGAAACCTTCCACCACCCTCTTCACTAAATAGCCATGGCTTTAATTGTTGCCTAAACTGCAACTCATTAGAGGTCTGACACAGGCCGCCAAGTAGGTGAAAGAGCACCCACTCATGGCCTTGTAACAAAACAAGATTAGGAGGGCATTCTTGGAGCTAAGGTTGCAAGAAGGCACATAAGAAGAAAGCCTTTTACCTAGATAACTAGAAGCTGTCCCATGAATGGAATGAAACACAATGAAAGGAATGAAACGGTGACCAGGGTTTAGAGTGAGTTTTTCAAGTCTTAGCTTGTGCAACTCTTTGATTGTTGTCCTTACTGTGTTTCACCTAGGCACATTAATTATCAATCTAGCAGCAATATTATCCAGTATCCTTTATAGATTCACATGCCTGAATCATTCCCCGTCGCCGAGGCGCGAGTCCCACGGTAAATTACAAAAGTAGTGCCATAGGTAAATAATAGTAGTAGGCTAAAAGTAAAAAGCCTGAGGCCTAAATCTTAGTAGCCTATCTACCTCATTATAGTAAAAAGAACCAAAAGACCGCTCCAACCAATCAGCTACCAGCACCCTCTAGAACACTCAGCAGAGCCAATTCTTCTCAGATTTTCACCGCATGTCGCGTGGAAGGGCGTCTCCCTGAGTGCCACTCAGTTTTTTTTTCTTCTCTTCAACTCCATGATGTCTGACAGGAAAGCTCTGTTCAAGCCCTGCAGGACCTGTGATAAGAAGAGGGTCCATGTTGATGACCAACATAAGGACTGCATGTATTGCCTTCATCCTAAGCATGAGGCAAAGGTTTGCAAGATCTGCCGTACCTTCCCTACTAAGACTCTTAGGGATAGAGAGGCAAGATTGCTTTTGTGGCTCAAATCCTCTTCGGCTGAGGATGACGACAGAGCTTCAACTTCTAGCAAAAGGGCTAGATAACATGACGGCTCTTCAAGTGAGAGAAGAAAACACCATAAGTCTTCCCATAAGACATCTGACCCTTCACAAAGGTCACCTATCATTTCCTCTGCGTCAACGCTGTCTCCTCCGTCCTCAACGCTCAAGGAGTCTAAGAAGGCGTCTACTTCAAACACTGTGAGTAAAAGCCTTGTAAAAAGTCATTTTGATTCCATCGTCGCAGATTTCTGTGACTTCTTCTGCCCCATCGTCGACTGCTACTGTCTCGACGACGGCAATAATTTCGCCTATGCTGTCTACGAGAAGAACTATAACTTCCAAGAAGCCCGTTGTTGAGGCATCGTCTACGAAGTCGACGTCCACGTCGTCTAAGCCTTCACCGTCGACGAAGTCGACGTTAACGTCTGCCCCGTCGACGATGTCAGTCGACGACTTCATAGACTACTTCATAGACGACTGTACCGTCGACGACGACACCATCATTGAAAATACCGTCGACGGCGATCCAATCCACTACGATCCAATCGACTTCTACCCAGTCGACGAAGAGCCCGTCGATAACGGACTTACCTGTTCAGTCTAATATATCATCTATGGCAGTTGTTCCTACGCAGTCAACACCTATATCATCTGGGCTTTTCCAGCTCTAAGACTTTTCAGAGACAGGATTACAGCAAGATTTTCCCGGCTTGCGCATCTCCTAGAAACTTACGTTCAGGATGATGACTATAAGTACGAAGACGATGAGGGACCTTTTGGCATAGCTCACCATCCTTCTGAGCTCCACGTCAAGTGTCAAGACGATGACTAGGATTACCAGGAACAATATTATCAGGAGGAACTTATGGTTCCACACCATAGAGTTCATCGTAGAGTCTCACCAGCCTAAAATGAGCCACCTACCTCCTATGCTCATACAGGATCTACAGGACATGCTGTCTGATTACCGGCAGAGGTTTCCCCCACAACAGGCTGTTCCAGAAAATCCATCCCTACCAGCGGTGGTTCCAGATCCTTTACCTCAATCTGAGGTTCCTGATACAGCGGCTCAGCCTTCAGGCCCTCCTCAACATGGACAAGACACTACCTTCGCTGAAGATGAGGTTGGAGTGGGCGAACTGCCCGATAATACTCATACTACAGATCCTTGGGACGAGTACATTATACCAATGCCTTCCTCCGCCTCTTCCTCTACCATCTGATTCACCCCCGGAGGATATCGGCGGTGTTCACAATTTAATGCAGGGGGCTGCAGCCAGATTCCGATTGCCTGTTACTGTCGAATAGACAATGCTTCCTGCATGATTTCAAAGAAGAGTCCAGGAAAATCGCAAGAGCTGTTCCTATTATTGACTATATCTGGAATGAAAGGGTTAAAACAATGAAAACGCCTGCATCTATTCCAGCAGTAGAAAAGAAATATCGTGCCCCTGCTAACAGCCCATCGTGTCTAATTGGCCATCCATGACCAGATTCGGTCATTTCTCAAGCCGCCCAACAGAGATATGAAAATCCAGCAACACCCATCACTACACCACCTGACAAGGAAGGACATTGTCTTGACCTTATAGGCAAAAAAGTTTCTACCATGGCAGCGGCCTGTAGTAGAGCTGCTAATTCCCTAGCAATAATAGGCCGTTATGACCGTCAGATGTAGTCCGATATGGCTGGGCTTATTGACCTCATTTCTAAAGACCGCAGGCAGGAAGCAAAAAAGATTTTGCTAGGAGAACGTGCAACATCTGAAACTATAGATTTTGCACTGGACATTGTGAATACCAACTTTCGTCAACTTGCAGGTGCAGCAGTACTCGGATGTCAAGGTTGGCTTAGAGCCACCACTTTCAGGCCTGAAGTGCAAACAAATATTTTAGACATGGCCTATGACAGCGAATCGTTGTTTGGTAAACACATTGATGAAGCCCGCTTAGCTATAAGAACTGACACGGATACCGCCGGATTGTTAGGTGCTCTTCAATACAAGCGCGGATCGTTTAGAGGCGCAAGAGCACGTGGTTTTTCATCAAGAGGAGGATACCAAAACCAACAAGACGGGCAGTACCAACCCCAGTATAGACAAACTTACAACCAGTCATCTTACCGGCAATCCAATACAGCTAGTTTATTCCGTCAGGGTGGTCGAAAGCGGTCACAAAATCAAGGTTGTGACACTAACAGGAAACAGTGATTTCCGCAGGGAGCCAACCAAATTACCTTCCATACCTGTGGGTCCAAAATTTCCAGCTTTAGTAGACAAGTGGCAAGAAATTACTTCAGATCATTGGGTCTTGACCCATGAAAGATACCAATACTGGATAACTGTAGTTACAGGTAAGTAACTTGTTTTCTTTTGTACCATCGGAAGGGGTTTCATTAAGTAGACTAGAATTCCTAAAACAGAGCTTTAGGGCAATCCAGATCGAATGTGATCATTGCATGTACTTTAGTTTTAGACTCGAGTTGAAGAAACTGTTTTCTTTAAAGAACGCAATAGTGAAAAGCACATCCCTGATAGAGACCTAATAAGTAGGTGAAGAAAAAAGCCAGTCGTCAAATTTGACTCCAAGATTTCTTAATACCATAGAGGGGGAAGGAGCCCTACCCAGTTTAGTTGGCCTCTACTCCTCTGTCCAGCTTGACCACTTCGACCTAATCAAAGAATCTGTATTAGTGGTATTACACCATACATCTTATCCTTCCATGTAACCACTTATCAGAAGACCGCATTTAAATGCGGACTGTGTTTCCGCAGGGTTTTCCTCAAAAGAGAAAATAAGGTGTCATCTACATAAGATATGACCCGAAAGCCAAATGCCTCAATGATAGTAGCTAATAGTGCCATGTACACATTAAAGAGTGTCGGACTAAGCGATGACCCTTGAGGGACACCCCATTTTACAGGATGAAAGATGGGGAACAACTAAGACAACTGGCCCCCTATTTGCCAGATAATACTGGAACCTTCAAAGGGCCATGTCCCCTTCCCTACATTCAGCAAGTCCAGTCAATAGCACTTGATGGGATATGTTATTAAATGCCGCCGACAGACCTAAAAGTATAAAGGCAGCACTCTGCCTCTGGTCCAGATAATATTTAATAGTTTGAGACTTCAATCAAGCCGTCTCTGTACTCTCTAGATTGAAAACTCAACCGGGAGGGATGTAGTAACTCCTGTTGATCCAGATATATGCTTAGTTGTTGATTAACCAACTTCCTCAACACTTTAGAAGGTGCTGGAAGAGGAAAAATGATCCTAAATTCCTCAGCCTTTGTAGGGTTGGGTGTTTTAACTCACCCCCGACCCCTGCACTACGAGGCTTCTTGTATTGCCAGATGAATCTCATTCAGGAGGATTCTACATAATGAAAAGCAGTGAGGGAGAACCAGAATGGATGCGAAAGTGTTGGAGAATGATCTTAATAGGGTTACACCCACCACCCCTTCCTTACTGAAGCCAATCACTTTAGTGCATAAAAGCGATATTATTATAGAAGAGGGATTCGTAATTTTTATTTTGCTATCTTAGTAATGATGTTTTGGTTCTAGTTTGATGGAATGTGATATAAACCGTGTCATTTTCAGTGCTTGGTCGGTTATGTAATATCTGGACATATTTTTATTTAGAAGATAACCAAAGATCGAACAATAAATGTGGGCCTCCTTCTCAGTAGCCTTATGTCTGAGTGAAGCAACCACCAAAACAATATGATGCTCTAACCTGAATGCATAATAGTTGCTTACACAAACATTTTACATTCAGCTTGTGCAGCATAAAAGAGGGAATTTTTGGAAGCTTTTGAGGTGTTGCAGAATGCTTCTAAATGAAAGGCAAAGAGCTGCGGAGAGCTCGGATATCTGTCTCCATCTTTTATTAAGATAATTTACCTATATAGCAAATGTGTGCGCATAATAATTGTACCCAATGTTGAAATAGAGGACTAAACCTTATGTCTTTTAGAGTGATGCAGAGAAATGGCTAAGAGATCCTGTTAAATATTGTCTTGGCATCCAATAGGAGAATGCTAGATTCTGATTCTAGACTAACCGCTACATCGAACTAGACCAGTTCTCCTTCAGTACCAGTAATAGAGATTCTCCAAAGTACTGTATCATGCATTCAGGAGACATAAGTAATTGTTGGGACTTCGATCACCATAATGTCTTGTTGTGGGACATCCATTGCAGAACAACATAAATGGAACTAAAATAGCAACCTGAAGAAATAGCATAATTGGAATGCTTCCAAAAATGCTTGAAAACAATGAATGTACAAAAGACTGAATAACTCAAAGCATAGTCTGGAACGAATAAACAAATCCAGACAGTCACTTAAAAAAAAGTGTGCCACTCTAGGTGTGTTAAAAGCATTAATAACACTGTGTATTTGCTTACCGAAATGCTGTGGCAATTGGGTGCGTAATAGTGATTGTTCCTCATCTAAGAAACTGGTTACTTTGAAATAAAGTGGCTCTTGTGCGTATGTTAAAGGCACATCTTTTTGGAACAATAAAGCTTTCAATCGGCTCAATTTATCAGTTAATTTGTGAAAGGGGGCTCATCGGCCACCAAAAGTTGGTACTCCCCCAATTCCAGTAACTTCCCCAATAGAATGTGTGTGTGTGGGGGGGTGAGGGGGGGGGATGTAAGCTATTCATTCAGCAAGTCACATCCTTGGTAACAGTGACTACATAAGGGACACCTGGTTTCTTCCTACAGCAACATTGACCATTTAAAATTACGTAGCTGCCATTGGAAAGTAAACCAAATTCAGCCTTTATCACTGTATGGGAACACCCTTCAAATAACAAGCAAGGTTAGCCATGCATGTATCACAAAATCTATGTTCTCTGCAAGAAGTTCCACAGTTGTGTAGACTACCAAAAACCTCTTTACTTTTATCCATGCATCTGTACTGACAAGGGAGATACCAAGCTTCAGGTAAAGTGTGCATTTATTTCTTCATACCTGGCCACAGGAAAATGTTATAGCAGGTAAAATGAAAAGTTGATAAAGGGAGCGCAATGTAACTGTGGATCAGCCAGGTGACTGAAGGAGTTTCAGCTATTGTAAGCGCAGTGTTTCTACCTTTCTATATGAAGGATTGTGTAGGTCGCTCCCTTCCTCGTCATGACTTTCTGCATGCATATCAAATTATAAGGCCAACACAATTCAGTTGCTTTCCAGTCTTTCCATAGCACTCAGTTTGATTTGAAATACTGCAACACTCAATTTAATTGTAAAATCGATCACTGACTTTGACCATGTTGAAGCATAGACATGCCATTTTGTATTATATGAAATGCTCAAAAAAACAATATTATTAAATTAATAAATACGTGTTGACAAAGTGGTCATCCCATTATCGAGAACTACCAATGGTTTTTCTCAATTTTCCTGATATAATTGTCTTAACCTTTCAGCAGCTTCTTGTTGAGAAATTTGCCATATTTCAGTATATAAAATGTTTAGAACGTGGAGCTCTAAGACACAATAAAAAAAATCTTGTAAATCCATGTTATTAGAAAAGAGTGATAAGTGATCTATAACTGCGGACGGGGTTGTGCTAACCATTGATGGCAAAATGTCCCTACTTTATAGTTAATAACTACTCCTAAGTGTTGGGACTGAATATACTCTGGGTCCGGCCTGCCTGCTGTAAACCCCTTGGAAGACCTTAAAAAAACAGCATTACAGTGATTTTTATCCTCGGGCCATAATAACCACCCACCTGAACCAGAAGATGATGAACTGTATCTTCCATTTTGCATCAGTTCTGAGCTGTGTTTCAAATAAATTAATGAACTGTTGCCAATGATCACATTTTGCAAAAGAGGTAATTTTTGGCATTTTTAAAATGTGAATTTTGCTAAAACCAAGACGTGTAGTCTGTTTTGTTTTGTCTAGAAAAATAACGTGGCGAGTTATCAGATAAGCCCTAAATAAAGCATCAGTGCCATGGACCTGCCAGTGTTGTGTACCTCAAACAGGTGTAGACTCCAAATTGTCCTTCCAATATTTATATCCCTGTAGGACCAGATGTGAAATAAATTGATTGGAATAAATCAATGTCTGTGTGAACATATTTTTCTTCGGTGGTGAAGGGGTAAGCTTATAAAAATATTTATTTTTTTATTTTACATAGTTTTATATAGCGTGAACTTGACCCAAAGCTATCGGGTATCGGAGCGCTTTACATAGCACCAGTTGCGTTACATGAGTAAGAAACCAGATCCGTGGAGACATTGTAGGAAGCTGGCATTTTGTTTCAGTTGCCCTGCCCGTCCCCCCAAACACAAATTTTGCCCCGTTAGAACTACTGGGTGCTAGTTTTTGACTGACCCTGCACTGAAGCGTGCTAACCAGGCTCCAGTGCCGGTAAAATAGTTTAATTGTAACACATTTGACACACGCGTTGGCATCTCTTAAGTCCCTAGTAAGTGGTACCCCTGGTACCAAGGGCATGGGTACCAATGAAGGTCCCGGAGGGCTGAAGCATGTATTACGCCACCCTAATGGACTCCCATACAATATACAGATCATTGTGCAAACCAGGAGTTAAAACACAACATGGTACATGTGTGCCATGCCAAAGTCACTACATGTAATAAATGTAAGGCACTTTTACAGCAGGCCTTGTAGCCCTAAGGCAGGGTGCATCCATTACATGTGAGGGCATTCCTGCATGAGCAGATATTGTCTGACACCATGAACTCAAGTTCACCTGACTCAAGAAGGAGAAAGAAGAGCCATAGTACGCAAAAACTCAACACTAGCTGTGGACTTGGTGCCAAACCCTGCCTTCCTGCTCCTGTCTTGACAATTGCAAAGACTCCATTCGTCCTGCAGCTGTGAATCCTCCAAAAGTCTTGAAGGGCTGCCAGCACATTGCCAACTTGTCAGCATCTCGCTTGAAGTGAAGGCACCACGTTCCTGAAGATACGTGTCGCAATGCCTGATGCACCGATCTGCTGACCACCAAATCCACTGACTTAGCAGCCACGAGGAAGAGGTCACCTTGCTCCATGAGGTCAGATCCATGTCCTCACTATGTTTGAAGGCACCAGGATCCCCAGGAGCAGACCTGTACGAATAGCCGTGGTACAGGACCCCTTGTAGCAACTAGGGCTTGTTTGGTGTCTATCCCGGGCCCACCAGCTCCAAAACCAACCTACCTATGACGGACATCTGCTTCACTGAGGCCAGCATCAAGAGTGGCCCTGCTGTCCTGTCCTGTTCTCCAAGTCGACCCCAAAAGTGAGAGCCTCCTATGCAAGCGACCTGCCAGACAAAACACCTCTGCACCCAAACCAGAGTCTGATCCTACCGACAGTGCCTGTTTGCGCAAGAACTGAGCCCCCCCCCCGTTGGGTTCTGATGGACTTCTCCCCAAATCCCCCTTTGGATGATTTTTCTGCTTATAGTTTTCTTCATAGACCTCGGTGGTAGAAGTCAAGGCTACTTTTGCGACCAGCACATCTGCACCTGGGCACCCCAGGGTAAATAAACCAAAACAGCTGGTGGTTCTAAGGACCTTGGCTCCTACTTGCCTTAAGTCCAGAAGAAAAGTCCTATAATGTTCTCCATTGTAGTCAATTGGGCTTTAGAAGCCAAGTAGGCACTGTCGAACAATGCCTAAACTTAAACTTAATTATGGCCAAATATATCATTGTTAAAAAATCCCCTCTTTATTTAGGTTTTATGGATTTGAGTTCCGCGTTTGATTTTGTTAATCGTTCTAGGTTGTGGTCACTTTTGCTCGATTATGGTTTGGATGACTCACTGGTGTATTTTCTTTCTGACCTGCATCGGGACTTAAAAGCCAGAGTACGAATTAATAATGATGGTGATCTGTCCAATGATGTTTTTATTAGCAGAGGAGTTAGACAGGGCTGCGTACTCGCCCCACTGCTTTTTATTTTATACATTAATGGATTGAGTAGCACTTTATGTAGGATTTGTAAGGATGTCCCAATTATAAATGGCTCCCCCATTACTACCTTACTTTATGCGGACGACGCAGTACTAATGGGGCGTACCCCGAATGCCTTACGCATTTTGATCTCTGGGTTTGTAGCCTTTATGTCAGATCTTGGTTTAAATACCAATTTTAAAAAATCTTTCATCATGAATTGCGGTCCAAAAAAGTACAATATTACTTCAATTAAATCTGGTAATAATATTCTACAATGTACAAATAGTTTCCCTTATTTAGGGCTGTTGTTCTCCAATTCAGGCTCATGGCAGCCACATGCTGCGCATGCTAGGAATAAAATTAGTAAGTCAATTAATTCAATTTTGTCTCTCCGACAACCCAAATTGGCTGATGTCGTTACACCCCTGCTTAACATTTATCGCACTCAATGCCAGCCAACGGGGACTTACGGTGCAGAAGTGTGGGGTTACTGTAACAGTAAGGCTCTCCAGTTGGAGGAAAACAGATTCTGTAGAAGGGTGTTGGGGGGAGTCCTCAGCGCCCCTACATTTATTTGTCATAATGAACTGGGGCTGCCTTATATTGCTGATTTTATTAGGTCTAGGCCTGCTCTTTTTTGGATTAAAATATGGTTAAATCCAGCAGCATCCCTAACGCGCAGTATAATATCCGACTGCTTGTTAAGTGATAGATCACAGTATATTCCCTGGTTAACTGCAGTTAAGAATAGTCTGGAAAGTGTGGGGCATGGTTCTTTATTTAGCTCCCCTAGTTCTATTGTACCTGCCCACAAGAATAACATTAAACAGGCATTGCTTGTCCTCTATAAAGAGGAACGCATGAGTTCAGAATCTATCAAACCTGCTGTTATCAGATATCTGAGCATTATAGACCCAGGCGGTGATAGCCTGGTTAATTTTTACAGATACTTATCACTACCTCTGGGAAAGTGGAACCGGAGTCTCCTGTTTAGGTTTCGGGATGGAAGCATAGTTAATTTGCTTAGCTTCCCCCTTGGCTATAACATTGGACTCGAAGAGCGGGATTGCCCATGTCCTCATGGTGGAAAACAAAGTCTGTTGCATTATCTCTTTTTCTGTGGCTATTACAAACTGTATACTTGCAAATATTTAATTCCGATTCTTCGCAAATATAACATCAGAGATCATCATCTGGCATTAAAAATTTTTCAAATGTTACATTTTGATGATGTTATACATACTTTAAGCTGTTTTATAAAAGCTTGTGTGAGATCGAGGGCAAGTATGGAACATGGATAATGGACAATAGTTTTATGTAATCTGGCGCATTTTTTTGCATTTTATTCTATGCATTTTATTAATTCACTGGAAATTGAACATAGACTTAATTGCATACGTGTTTTGCTATAAATGATTGTTTTTAGAACTTTGTGATTAAGTACCCCAGTGATTAATGTTTTTTCCCTATTACGTACTTTGCACTTTATATTGGTACTTCGCACTTTATGACATATATGCTGCTTAAAATCTGTATTTTATAACAATTTTTTAAACATACGTCTTAACTTGTTTTAATTGTATTCATTCTGTATGTACTTTTATGGATGTATTCAAAATCCGAATAAAGATCATTTGAATTGAATTGAATTGAATTGAAGTCCTATAAGTCGTTTGCAAGTGATCTTTTGCAGTGTATCATTCTCCCATAGGATAACAGAACCACTTTTGAGCTCATGCCTCAAAAATGACAGCTGTATTTTCTAAGTATCTGAAAATTGCTAACTCAAAATTTACTTGGCTAATCTTCTAGATCTTGGTGTATAAATATAAACTGGTATTTTTTATAAATTGGTGTTGATTTTCTTATTGAATGTCTCACTTATTGACTCTGTGTGTGCAACATATGCAAAACACTCCCATCTGATAAGCCTAAGGCTGCTCGACTACAACCAGACATAGAGTACCTTAGGTTGCTAGAGCAAGCTCTTGGCCTCCAGTAAGGGATACATGGGCTCTCTGCACAATGACCTCCTTTTAGTACTGTTCTAGAGAGCCAGCTTCCTACAAACATGGCCAGAAAAATAAGGGACCTTCTTTAATTTGACTTAGAACTACCCACAGGTGATGTTGTGTAGTGTTCCCACTGTATAATTAAAAACAGCACATGGAGTACCTGCCCTATGTAAATGGTGATGTGCATAATGATGGTAACAAAACATTTCAACATGATTTGCAGAATTAAAATGCAAATCTTTATTCTCATATTACAATGTACGATTCGAATTCAGATGGCATATTAGAACAGTCATAATATCTCGTTCATTAGAAATGGAACTTGGGGTAATAATGTCATCCAAAGCAACTTTATAAACATGGAATTCGCAATGTTTCTTTGACCTAAAAATGTCATGGGGAACTTTACATGGATAGGAAACACAGTAATGTTCACGTGGGACAAGTCTCTTTGGAACGTAAGTGATGAAGAATGGGGATCTGGTGAAGTTCTGGTAAAGTATGATCAGGAAGATAGTGTCCATTCAATAGCGGAAAGAAAACTGTAATAAATCCAATCCAGAGGTGGAGAAAAAGAGTGAAAAAAAAAATCACCAGTAGGACCATGGGGGAATCAAACAAGTTTGTTTCAGCCAAAGAAAAACTGTATGTGTACCTGATAATAAAGGTATGTGGAGAGTCGGATGAAAAATCAGTGTCAACAAAATAACCACAGTCAGAGTAAAAAACAGGGACCTCAGCGTACAAAGGAGAGTAGGTAGGCACCGCCAAAGGTGGTTAATGGTATATAACTTAATTGCAAAGAGAAACTGTGGAAAACAGCAAATGCACACTAGAAACACAACTTGTGTTAACTGAAAGTTCAGCATCTGAGGACCCCAGTTAAGGTGTAGAAAGATAACGACTGCTTAATGCATGTAGAGGGAGTTTGTGCAGGCTAGGGAGAGGTAACCAAGAATTACCCAGAAACCCTGTGGCCTTCTATGGAGAACTGGCCACATGGTGGAACTTAATCAAATCAATAATCTTGTAGTTTCTATTAACCAACTGCAATTGATGGCAAAATCACAGTTCAAGTACCTTGGACAGCAAGGACCAGTATACGGTAGGATGGGACAATCTTATTTTAATCTGCAATATTCTCTCAGACTAAATGCTCGGGTTTAGGTATCCTGCCAGGAATCGCTGGTTGCTCCTTCCCCATGTCATTGGCAGAAGCTTCAGAATTCAAATTAGAGAGCCTATTTTGGAAATCTTGTCATTCCTGTAAAACCGCAAAACTTCCATTGATGTCAAAGGGTGCATCTCCAGCCACTGTACCAGAGTTATCAAGGTCTGGAACATACATTTGGATACTGAAGACCTTCTAAGCAGATTACTTAATTCTGTCTGAACTCCGTATAGATGATGGATCCAATTACGACTTGAACCTCTAACTGTAATACTCTAGCTGTTAGGGAGTCATGATTCTTCCGTTTCACTATTGAATTTCCCTCAGGATTATAGGGGCGTAATAATGCATATAAACACCCATGGTGCCCTTACCATCTTGGTAAACCTTAGAGGTGAAAACTGGTCCCTGGTCTGAGTGGAATGTTGCTACTGCATATGTACTGAAAAAGTCTTGCAAATCTTTAATAACTGAGCAGCAGCTGATCGCTGTGACAATCCCCATAGAAATCAAGAAAAAATCGACACCCACCATGATAAATTTAAAGGCACAATACAAATGGTGTGGTCAGCAATGATCTAAATAGACACATTGTAATGGCTTATTTGAAACTAAAAGATGTATGCAGTGGGTGTGCAACAGTGGACATTTAATTTGTGAACAAATGTCGGAACTAAGGACAATCTTTTTAGTCTGTTTACAAAGAACCTGCCCAGTATAGTTTCTATAGTAAAGAAACTGTAGCCCCCCACACCAGCATAATCCCTCATGAGCAGCTTTAAACTCTTAACTCTAAACTGTGGTCCGGTTGGGTATCACAGGAAAATGGGATGTTTTAAGCACTCAACACATAGGAGTATTTTGCTGAATAGCCTTTAGGTAAGGGCGCAACACTAGCCGAAGCAGTGATCGCAGCCCCAGTGTAGTCGTCTATCCTCTTATGTGACCGAGTAATCCCAGCTACAGAAAGTCTGAACAAACGTCTTAGCACCTTGATTAGCTAATTACATATCTGCAACATGTACATCAACATGTTGGTGAATCAATGTATGAATTACATGAGGCCGTGGCAAAGCACCCTTTAGTGCTGCCACTTTGCTCCATAAAAGCTCATGCTTTATAGCCTCTCCTTTAGATTTAGTCAATCTATTTAAGCGTCAATAAGGTAAATTATCATTAAAGGCCTGGACGCAGTAATAGGAATCACACATTAAGTGTGAGGAATTCTGAATCCGTATTCTGCAAAGCTAGAACTAAAACTTGCAGTTCTGCCAGCTGAGTGGTACAATCATCAAATGTTTATTGTGCCTGATGTACACCATATTTTCTGACACCTTTAACTGCACCACATGCTGCCAAGTACTTCTACTTAGTACCTACCGCAGCGTGGGCTTAACCATCAGTGTATATAACAATTACAAAATTCTATTGATCCAGAGGCAAAATTTCATTAGACACTGGGTGTTCTTCTTCATACTTGGGGTATCCCCGTGTTTGTAAAATGGGATCAAAAGCACAATCTACGTCAGTAGCTGTCAAGAAACTGGTCCGCTGGAACCATCTTGGATGTAGGGCTTTTGCAGTAGGAATGCTTGTGTTGATCGTCTAAGGCCGGAACAGGAGACACCACAATTATTTGTCCCCCCTGTGCCAATGGCCTTTCCTTCAGAACAGCTGTTTGAATTGCAGTCAAAAAAAATTCTGTGGGTGCAAAATGCATTTCCGCTTTGGAATACTAATGCCATATGTATGTAATCGGTACAAAAGGGGGTGGTAATGGACGGAGCATCTGAACCAATCAAACACTCTCACCCAGTCTAAAGATCTGGGTTTAATCCATCACCGTTCTTTAGCCCACTCTGCCACCCCAGTTCAGACATGGCTATATGCAAATCAGTCTGACCCTGTGCCTCATGGGAACAGTCCAGCCCGAACTGCCAAGCCATGCCTTCCCTGACCGGAAACAAGGTATGATCAGGCATGTCGATGACATAACGACCCTGTCAGGACCCACATCCTTACCCCTAGGGTAGATAAAAAGTACAAGCCAGCAACATCTGACCCAGCGTACATAGGACAATTACCATAGGACTCCCTAGTGGTGTCCAAGGCATGTGAAAGGGTCAACTCCTAAACTACAGGGGGTGCTCCACCCCCAGATAAAGAATCTACGCTTAATAATGCTTTGGGGAAAAGGGTAGCCTCTCAGGCAGCAAACTTGGCGTATCTCTAACACGCAAGCACTGCTTGCCAGGTATGACAGGGCGCATTGGGACGAGATGGAGCAGTTGCTTTAATTTCTGCCCGATGAACATAAATCTAAAGTGCAAGACCTAGTGAGAGAAGGGCAGCTAATTTCAAATAATGCAATCAGGTGCTCCCTAGATGCTGCAGACACTGCTGCTAGAGCTGTAAACATCAGTGTCCTTTTAAGAAGGCACGCCTGCCTACGTATTTCAGGTTTCAAACCCGAGGTTCAGACTTCCAGTCAAAAAACACCCTTTGACAAAGAACACCTCTTTGGCACTGTGGTAGATTCCTCACTGGAAAAAATGAAGAAAGACAATGAAGTGGCCAAATCCATGGAAGCCCTTCAGCTAACACAAGCATGTGGTTCTTTTCGACACTCTTACTGTGGAGGGTCCAAAAATACCTCCTCAGAGACGATCACCACGTACAAAAACAACCAACTAGCCAACCCTCTGCTTCTAAAGGTTATTTTAGAGGGGGTTACAGAGGAAATAACTTCAAGGGCATAGATAGAGACTCAAATACACCTCCCCCTTCCAACACAAAGCAGTGACTTCCCCACCCTGAACATTTAACACCTGTCGGGGTGTGGAGAGGGGCGACTTTCAGATTTCCTCTCCGTCTGGCAGTCCATAACAGACAATTGGGTGTTGGAAATTATCCGTTCTGGTTACTGTCTGGAGTTCATCCACAATCCTTCAAATATTCCCCCAAAGTTACACAAACTTTCACTGGATCATCTTCATCTCCTCAAACAAGAGGTTCAATCTCTCCTTCTGAAAGGGGCTATAGAGCCTGTACCACCACAACACCACGGGTTGGGCATGTACTCCTTTTCCTTTTTTAATACCCAAAAAGGAGGATTCTCTCAGACCAATATTGGTCCTTAGAGAACTAAATCTTTACATACAGTCAGACCATTTTCTCATGGTAACACTTCAACAAGTACTACCACTTCTGCAAAAGGCTGACTTTCTGTCTACTCTAGACTTAAAGGATGCCTACTTTCATATTCCAATCCATGTCACTCCTCGCAAATTTCTCAGATTTGTAGTAGTGAATCAACATTACCAGTTCAAGGTTCTCCTGTTCGGAGTCACCACTGCCCCCAGAGTCTTCATGTGTCTGGCGGTAGTCGCTGCTCGCCTGAGAAGACAACACATCCATGTCTTCCCCTACTTGAACGACTGGCTCATCAAAGCCATCACGTACCATCACGTATCCCAAATTTCTCCAGTACACTCGCAGAACAATTCACTTACTACATCGACTAGGGTTCACAGTCAATGTGCTAAAATCACATCTCAAGCCTATCAATACTCAAAACTACCTAGGAGCCACCTTAAATACTCAAGACTTTTTCCTTTCCCAAGGCAGCCAGAATTCGCAACATTCAGGCATTAGTTCTCCAGTTTCAATCCAATCACTCGCTTCCAGCTCAGTGTTTATGCAACTACTGGCAATGATGGCATCCTGCATCATGATCGTTCCCCATGCCAGGCTGCACATGCGCCCCCTTCAGGAAATCTTAGCGGGTCAGTGTAACAAATCACAGCGTCTGTTAACCGATCTAGTGTTGGTAATCGCGCTCTGCAGTGGTGGCACACACAAAACATATCAAAAGGATGGCCCTTCATAGACCTGGTTCCACAGACCATTCTAACAGTGGACCCGTCCCTCACTGGCTGGGGAGCGCATCTTTAGCACAACACAGTGCAAGGCTTATGGAGCCAACAGCAAATGTTGCTCCCCATCAACCATCTAGAACTGCTTGCAATCTTTCTAACTCTCAAGGCAATTCAAACTCACCTGGTTTGCAAAGCTGTCTTAGTTCGTAGCGACAGCATGACAGCCATGTATTACATACAAAAACAGGGGGGACACTCTTCAACTGTCCCACTTCGCCCAAGAAATCTGTAGGTGGGCCATTCACCAAAAAATCTATCTCCTAGTGGAACACCTCCCAGGAGTGAACAACCAGATTGCAGACCTCAGCAGACAGAGGCTGCAAATTCACGAATGGTTCTCCTCCCATTCTTCCAAGGGTATGAAGTCCCTCAGATTTGTTTGCCACACAATAAAACGCAAAAGGCCAAAGCTTCGCCTCTAGGTACCCACACCCGCTCTTCAAGAACAATGCACCATGGATGAACTGGTCAGGGATATTTGCCTACACTTTTCCGCCTCTCCCAGGCATTCCATTTGTGTTTCTGAAACTCAGGCAAACAGCCCTACACTGATCCTAGTAGCTTCCACATTGGCCCGTCAACCATGGTTCACATCCCAGTTGAAGCGGTCTCTGGTCCCTCATCAGAAGCTGCACCGAATATCCAGTCTCCTCACACAGAGCCATGGAGAATTCAAATACCCAGATCGCAAACAATTGAACCTCGCAATCTGGCTCCTGAAGTCATAGAGTTTGGTTATCTGAACTTTCCACCAGACTGCATGAACATAATCAGGGAGGCCAGAAGGCCTACCACAAGAACCTTTTATGCAGCTAAATGGAAAAGATTTATTTGTTGCAATAACAAACACATCAACCCTCTTGATGCTTCCATACAAAACATAATTTGTCATCTGTTACACTTGCTTACACCACCATCCGGCTACATTTCGCTGCAATAGCTATATAATACAAAATAGGCAAGATTTATCGCTGTTCAGTGTGCCCGGAATTAAAGCTTTCCTGGAAGGACTTAAGAGTCATTCCACCAAGTGTGGAATCTTAACATAGTCCTCACAAGGTTAATGGGGCCACCTTTTGAACCCATGTATAAATACAAACCACAGTTTCTCTCCTGGAAAACTGCTTTCCTCATTACGAATCACTTCACTGAAGAGAGTGGGTGAACTACAGCATCATTTTGTAAGACCAAACAACTTTTTGTTGCTTTTGCACCACCACACACGGGCAATCCTATCTCCAAAACAGGTATTGCGAGGTGGATTGTTAAATGCATTCAAACTTATGCAAAAGCAACTCGAACTGTTCCCCCTAGAGCGCATTCCAATCGCAAGGTAGGGGCACTATGGCTTTCTAAGGAAACATTCCCATAGTTGACATTTGCAAAGCTGCAATATGGTCTACGCCGCACGTATTCACCAAACACTATTGTGTAGATGTGCTAGCGAGACTACATGCTAATATGGGCCAAGCAGTACTTAAAACACAAATTCAGACAACTCCAGTAGCTACAGGTTAGCCACCGCTTTGGGAGAATACTGCTATATAGTCTATGCAAAGCAATTTATGTACAGCTCACATGCCTCGAACGGATAATGTTAGTTACCCAGTAAACAACTGTTCTTGGCATGTACAGGTGTAGATTCACATGCGCCCACCTGCCTCCCCGGGTACCTGTAGCTGCTGCAGTTCTCTTTAGTATACCTACATAAGCATGGACATCTCTATTCTACTCTTACTAACTCCATTCTCACCCTCTGCGGGTAAACAATCTAACAATGGAGTCGTTGCCCATGTGCACTATCACCTAAAGGAGGAGTCGCCTACCTAGTTACCGGAAAAGACTTCTTCGAAGAAAAACAAACTGCAAACATCCAGACCCAACACTAGATGGCAGGAGTATGCAAAGCATGTGAATCTACAGCTGTACATGCCAAGAACAGATGTTTACTGGGTGAGTAACATTGTGCATCTGAGTCGGAGAGCTGCTCCAGCTCCATAAAAAGATGAAAATATTACCCATGTTTGTTTTTAGCTCTCCGTGCCCACTGGGTGCCTTGTTCCTGCAGCCTCTATTGCTCCAATTCTTATTAGGTTCCTGTCACATTGGTAGGCTAGAACCTCTATAGAATCTACAACAATTTGAATGATTATAGCCCATACGATTCCAGAGCGATAACATGTGGAAGTTATATTAACTCGACTAGTGACTACTTGATGCCACTATAACTTGCACATGTGCCACTGATCGATTTCGAAATGGTCTCTGCTGCAAATTTTGCTAGTTGTCCAAAACATTAATTTAAACGGTCATTTGGGTGCTTAACTGGTTACAGGACTCCATTGACTTGAATTGTGACTGAAATGTTCAATAGTACAGAGCCTTTATGGTCACCTGAACAAAGGATGAAATGGCAAAGATTCTCAAGGGAGGCAATCCGGTTTTCTTTGAGTGGTGGGGACGTAACCTTTCTTAGGATGTGACACTAAAATCTGAAATTTGCTTCAAGAGCCGCATCTTCCCGACTCTATATGGTCTCCTACAGAAACCTGAAACACCTTTTACTTAATAGTCTCCTTTATATCTAGCTCTGTGATACACTCACACAAATCTGTCCCTACTTTGATTCCCCCACTGTTCTCTTGACACTTATTTAATTTGCAATTTTGCATCTATATCTCTTATACCATCCTGATATACCTAACTCTGCTTTTCAGACTTTGCCCTCTTAACTATTTCCCCATCTCCCTTACAGCTTTCTTTCACTTTCCTCAGTTTCCCACAAACTCAATGTTGGCCCATTTGTATAATGAAGTGTTGCATTAGGTTTAATTTCCTGTGCATTGTTTTTAAATTCAATATAGACTTTTTTGTTCTATTGAAAGCCCAGCTCTATTTTGTACATCATGCAGCGACTCCTCCACTGTGTATAATTCAAACATGTATTTTACAATGTGAACCTATTACTGCATGCTTTAGTATTTTTTCATTGAGCCTCGCCGTAATGCCCATGGTCTTCGGCTCTAAGCAGGAGCTATGTTGAGCAAATTAAATTCATAAAAAAGTGATCATATGCATGTTATCTGGTTGATATTTGGTGTCTAAACCCATTCCGATTTTCCTCCTAACTATTTCAGACTTTAAATCCCAACCTGAACCATCGCCTGTATTGAGCCAGCTGACTCAACGACAGCAACACCAAGTACAACAAGTTCCTGCTCCTCCTCCTGGACTGGAATCCTTTCCATCGCAGTTGAAGCTTAGAGAACAGTCACCAGTCGATAGCTCAGCGGCGATTAGCAAGATATTGCAGCTTCCCAGCATGACTCAAGATAACCAAGCAATGTCTGTTCAGCAAACGCAACAGCAGAAACAGATGAAACCTCAGAAGCGAAGGATTGCGCCTGCTTCAAAGGTTAGTAATATAGTAAGCAGTTACGGTCTTCAAATTCATTGTACTACATTTGACTTTATAGAACTCTAAAATGTGTAGTTTAAAACTGCAAAGTCAGTTATAATGTTTATCATGTACATGCCTGAATGTTTAGTTTTGAAAGGACTTCGTGGTTTTATGAAAATAAACCTGATTAGTTTACAGATTTGTAAGGTGATTTTATTTGGGCTAAGAATTAACTTTTTTTTTATAAAGGTATGCAGAAAATTAAAGTCCAAAGAATGTTGTCTTTATTGGGGCTACATTGTGTATGTATTCAATTTCACTTGCAGCACAGAACAATATAAATTTACAAATAGAACTGCTGGCTCATTGGAACTTGCAAGACCTAATTGGGCCATGTTTAATGAAATGTAAAGTTCATCCTGACCCCAGTGAACAAGTTGAAGGAAAAGGACTTTGTGTCAACAATGCTAATTTGTAATAAGGAACCTGAAGGAAGAAAATGACTGAAGAGAATTTAAGTATGGCCTTTTAGGACAAAAGGATTGTAGTCTTTCTCCTGTGAAGTGTGCAACAATTCTAGAGCGTAGAGAGGATTACCAAAATCTTACAGTGGATCAAAAAACTGCATTTGTATGAGCCCTTCGCTGACATTAGTGCCTCTCTACATTACAATAAATCATTTGAAAATAAAATATTACTAAAATGGCACATTGTGATTGATACTTCTGACTTCAGTTTCCTCATCTTGTGAATATTCCCTAGATGTCATGCTAGATCCGGATACTTTAAAATAATACTCCTCTATGTGCTGGTATATAAAATCCACCCACGAGTGTGGGCGTCAGTTCTTTTCTTTCTGAAACTTCAGATGCATATCTGAAGTTTCTCCTTTGACTTCAGGATGAACTTTTCATCAAACTTTATTAGGGTGGAAGTCAAAATGTTACCTCTTAAGACAACAGGCTTTTAACCAAGTAGGGACCGTCGCAAAGAGGTGTCTATGACGGACCCACATGATGTATGTTTGGTGTCTGGGGTCGAAAACAAAACTCTAGGTACTGCGATGAATGCTCCCAGATGAATCTGGAGGCCATACGGGACCGCCATCCCAAAATCACCGAACACAAGAAAACACCACTGGTTAAAGCTGAGAAAAAGGCCCCTGTCCAACTCCCGGAATTGTCTTGTTCAAAGTCTTACTGGTTCCTGCACTGTGCCTTTTGGCCTCCAGTTGGACTTTCGCCGACAGGTCTTCCCTTGACAGTATGTGCTCTTTGAATTGTATGTATGTATGTATTTCGCATTTATAGAGCGCATTATCACAGTCAGGTCTCTAAGAGCTGTCAAGAGAGAGAGGCACGTCCTTGTGAGAAGTTGGCCTGATATATGATGCTCACTAGTTCTAGTGATCACCTTGTATCAGTCCAAACAACCCTTATGGTGAATGGTTGTAAGTCAACCTTATAGACCAGCTATCCTAATGGTAGCATGGACAAAGCAGTCTTAGGCTAAACTCTTTTGGCATGTGAAGCCAGCTGGTTTACCACAATATAACCCCTTGAATGCCAAGTGAAAGGACACCACCCAGGTTGTTATGAAAATAAACAGTATATTTATTAATAACAACACCTCTGAACTCTTTGAGGTCAGAGGGCTAAGCACATGACAATCTCTTACAAAAAATACTACAAGTCGCACAAAATTACAATGGTGCCCTAGGGGCACGACAAACCATATACTGAGTAAGTGGAATGTGAGAGTCTATAATCGGAATGGAGCTGTCCAGAGGCTGTAGGATCGATGGGACCACGCTATACTAACTTCAGGTAAGTAATAGGAGGCCCACGGAATGCGTGTGCAGAGTGTGAACTCACACGCGAGATGCGTAACAACGTCTATGGACAGTACAGTTCGAGTTAAAAGGTGAGTACGGACAATCCTGTAGGTAGGACAACGACTGTGGAACGGGACACTAGAACAGTTAAACTACCCTTGAGCACCGAAATGCTCTTGTTACCTCACCCACGGACTGCGGGTGCACAGGTGTCAAAGTGCGTCGGGTTCTCGCGTTGAAGTCTATGGAGCCTGAAAGAAAAGATGATGCAGGCGACCAGGAGGAAGATGCCCGGTGCAATCCAAGGGTGGATTGTTGAAGAAGGAGACCTGAAAGCAGAGGGGACAATGTTCACAGTCACTAGCCAGTGACTGGAGTGGAACCAGGAAGGAACCAGATGTCGACGTAGCGATCAGGTGAAGAGTGGACGCTTGACTCTGCAGCCATGTGGACCAGGAGGTGTCTTCGACGACCAGGATGGAGGCACGAGATGTCCCACGCAGGCTCTCGCTGTCGGCGGTGTTGGATCCGGGATTGGACTCAAGAGGCCTTGGCAAAGGCAACCCACGCGGTGAGTGAAGAAAGCGTCTGGTGCGGACTAGGAGAGTCCGGGGTGCCCCTCTTTTGGGAGGGAGCAAGGGCCAGTCTGGAGCAACCAGACCAGCAGTGAAAATTCAAAGGTTCTTCATCTGGGAGGTCACTAGCCAGCCGGCAAGTGACCAGACAACGCGTCGAGCAGCAACAAAGCAGAAGGGCCCCACGCAGATCTCGTGGATGCTGGAGGGCTGATCTTCGGTGCAGGGGCTGCTCGGGGCTGGGGCTTCTCAGTCCCCAAAGCACTTGGTCGAGTTTACCTCGGGAGTCGTGCTGGAAGCGAAGTGCAGGTTCGTTCAAGATGGCCAGTCCCACGTGTCTCGTCGCACCCACGGGTCTCAGCTGTGCTGTAGATGTAGGTTGAGGTCGGAGAGGTCTGGGAATCCGGGTCTCGTCGGGCTCTGAAGTCTGGATCCTCGAGGGAAGACGACAAAGTGAAGCCGCTGGACGCTTGATGGTGCCTGCAGTTGCAGGGTGGACACTCCTTGCCCACAAGGGAGATTCTTCAGTCTTCTGTGGAGCAGAACGTCGAAGGCCAGAGTTTCTTCTTGTTGAATAGTTCAGGATAATCTAATTTGGAATGGGACCAGCTCCTACCTTTATTCTCCTAAAGGGGGCTGCACTACTGACTAGGTCCCTCCCCTGGGTGGGACCAGGAAGGGGGGTGGCTACACCCCCTATCCTTTGTCCGGTTTCCCGCCAGAGCTTGGGCTGGGATGCCCCAGCAACTGGTTTGAACCGGTGTATGCACAGGGCACCTTGTGTGCCCCAGGCATGTCTCATTCCTTTCAGGCCTCCCTACCTTAATACACAAAATCTTGTCTGGGGTGGTGCTAGCACCTCCCAAGGCAGGAAACCCTTTGTCCAGGCCCTCCTCGCTGGAAGGACTCCCAGCAGCAGGAGGTCAGACTTGTGTCTGTGGTGGCAGCATCCATTTTGTGATGCTGAGGCTCGAGTTAACTTTAACCGGGGTTCACAGTTACATACATGTCGTGTCCCTCTAGAAGGGTGGAATGCTACCCCCGTCGCCAGAATTGGCGAGGGGGTAGTATTCCAAATCGTATGACACCTTACTCGACATGTTTTGATAATGTTATACCAGAGTTGGCATTTAACCGCGAGGTTGATAACGCTATACCATATACTCTTAAGTGCATTATCATGGAACAGCTATTAGGACTTGGTTCCGCAAGCTACAAACGGGCTCAGCTCATGCCAGAGCACCATCTCACATAATTCCAAGCACTCTGACTTCAGGATTGATAAGGCCTTCCATAGGAGTGACTGATAGGAATATATGTGTCCATTTTAGGGTTAGATATAGGTATTCTATATCTACAGCAAAGGGTGTTTACACCACCTTGCCCCAGCTGTCATCCAGCCAGTTGTGTCAGATTTAGGTGGCCAGCCAGGGGTGGCATAATACATGCTTCAGCCCCTGGTAGGCCCTGGGTACACCTATGCCCTGTGTACAGGGACTGATCAGGTGGCCCAGTACCAATTGGTAAATGCACCTAAAGTACATGGTTGTCAATTTAGAGAGAGAACCGCTAGGTTGTGGGTCTGATTAGCCGGCCCACAGCCAGGGAAAGTCGTAAACCAGTGAAGCAAAAAGCAAAAATCTGGGGTGACCATAGGATTGCAGACCCCACTCTCCTACAGTCCTGGCCTGGGGAAGTGAAGTGTTACATTTGGAGAGAGCCCCAAGCTTCTGAGAAGAGGACTGTTTTTAACTTCTTCCTAAAGGGGAGAAGGACGCGTTCCTTGCGCAGTTTCTCCGGTAGTTTGTTCCAGAGTGGGGGGATGGAGGTGGAAAAGGCTCTTTCCCCGTTAGAGGTAAGGCTGAAACGAGGACATGCCTCTGAGGATCGAAGTACCCTGTTCGGGGTGTGGAGATTTAGACTATCTTTGATGTACGTGGGGGCTTGCCCGTAAATGTCCTTGTACGCGATGCAGAGGCCCTTCAACTTAGTTTTCTGCTTGACTGGAAGCCAGTGCAGCTGTTGAAGGAGAAGGGTGGCATGGGCCCCTCTAGGAAGTCTGAATATTAGCCTGGCCGCATCATTCATAGTGACCTGGAGTCTGGCAAGTAGCTTTTCTGGGAGGCCAATGTACAGGGCATTTCCGTAATCAATACGTCAAACTATCATGGCCGACCTAACCAGTCTGAGAGTGGCAAAAGTCAGGAGGGGGCAAGCTTCTGTAACTGTCTCATCAAGCCGGCACATGTTCCCGCTACTGCAGACACCTGCTGGGTCATGGATAATTTAGCGTCAACTTTGATGCCTAGGCTCTTAACAACCACTGCCGGGTCCAGGTCGGTGCCCAATTCCTGAGGCCAGAAGAGATTGATCCAGGGATTCGAGTCGGTGGTGATGTCCAAACCTTGTCCGGGTTGACTTTAAGGAAATTGGCAGTCATCCAGTTGGCGATAAATTTGAGTGTGTTATGTGTTCTTGTGTGGGAGGCTGGGGAGCTGTCGATCTGGATGATGAGTTGAGTATCATCAGTGTAGTTGTAGATCTGACACTCCATGGTTTTTAGAGCGACTATCAGGGGCTGTAGGTAGGCATTAAAGAGGAGGGGAGATAGCGCTGATCCCTGCGGGATTCCACAGGAGAGACTATCAGCGCGTGGTCTATCAGCTGTACTCTCTGGGATCGACCACTGAGGAAGGATGTTAACCACCTGAGGGCTGTGCCCTGGATGCCAAGGTTATGTATCTGCGACAAAAGTAGGTTGTTGTTGACCGTGTCGAATGCCGCGGATATGTCCAATAAGACCAGGGCACACGGTTTTTTCTTGTCTGCCCGAAGCCTGAGATTATCTAGCACTGCTAGCATAACCATTTCCGTGCTGTGATGGGCCCTGAACCATGCCTGGTTGTGCTGCAGGAGAATTTACTGACAACGGTGCCGGTGCCACCCCCTGGGCCGGCTGACTTAGCACTGACATGTGCAGAGTTTTATATAGCGCGAACTAGACCCTAACCGAATCAGGTATCAGAGCCCTTTACATATTTTCCAGTTACGTTACATGAGGACACACTTTCATTTTAGGCACGGGGAGATTAGGTGATTTGCCCAGAATCACAGAAGGTTTTGGCGTCATTACCGAGACTCGAACCCAGATCCCCAGGTCCGAGGTCGAGTGCCCTAGCCGTTAGGCCAACTCCTGCATCCCATTGCGCTATCAGACTCCAAGCAGAATCCTCCTTGACAGATATAGCACCTTGCTCTCACCGGCAGGCAGTCAATTGTCAATCCTATAGATTGCAACACCTTGCCATTACCATATGGTACAAACCCCACTTTATACAATCATTTTCAGCACTTACTTAAAGAACAACAGTTCTAATGAAGGAGATAGTTATGTCACACAATATAATTGGAAAAAACTGTATGAATAACTCCAAGGTGCTTGTGGTCTGGATACTTGTCCGGGTATTTGTATCCCTGGTCCTGCTACAGAGGAAAGGACCTCCCTAGTGGTTATGTGAACAGAGGCAGAAGTCTTAGACCTGCTGCTCACCACTATGAAAAAACACATGAGTTGGCTTGGGTGCTTCAACTTGGTCAGGCTCCTACAGAGCCTTGATTGCCACTTTGATTGTCATTTAATGAGGCCCTCATGGCTATCCTTTTGGGCGCTTGGGTAAAGCAATGTTTGGGTGCATCTGGTAATGGGCAGGCCACTTGTCACCATCCTTCTGCACTAGGTGGCCCATCCTTTCTTACATTTGACACCAGAGATTGGGGATATAGGTGTTCATTATAAAAGCCAATCCCAACACTTTTCCTACCACTCCACCGATCGTGAATTGAAAAGAATAGAGGCATTTGGTAAACTGATTTTCTCCTTTGAACCTTACTCTGACGCCTATGAATACTACCAGCTTTCTAGGCTTCTATTCCCATTCACTTTGGGACATGGTGGCACAATTTTTACCAGCTGTGGATGACCTTTGTGTGCCCCATACTGAAGCTATTCAGGATGGTCGTTATGTAGGGAAACATGCTGTGGCTTGGACACGACTGACTGCTGCGGTCCAGTGATGGGCACAAGTGTAGCACTTCGGCGTGACGCCTGGATTATGTCTGTGGGTTTCTCCTGGGATGTCCAAGCATCCCTGATGATCATGCTGTTTGATTGCGCTGGCTTTTTTGGCAAGAAAGCGCATTTTACCCTGGAATAGTTTTAGGGGTGTATGGCCACAGCTTGTTCCTTGGGCCTGTTTGCACCCACCAGATAATTACACCAACATTTTGTTCTCTTTCTGTCGCTATGCTCTGGTTTTCCGACTCACCATCTCCAGATTCTGCAGCAGGCCTTTCACCACTTTTTGTGGCTGATGTCATAGTTACCAGAGATCACATATGGGCAGCAGTGTCAACTTGCAGCCCTTTCCACGCCCCTCATGCATTGGCAGTTACAAAACGAAGGCAGAATCAGACATTCCTTCAAGAGGTGTTAGGCCATCACTTCAGACAAGTAGGTGCTCGAAATTGCACATCAGGACTACGTCCTACAATTTCTTTCTGCTCTGCTTCACCTTCCACCAACATCAGGGAGGATGACTGCGGACCATCTTTCTGCCTTGCAGCCTCATTGTCCACGGGGACCCTAGAGAGGGTTTTTTCCATGTAAGTACATGCTTGGTGTTACACCAGCGACTTACTTGTCCTGAAGCAGGATGTAGCATTCGCAAGGACAAATTGAAGATGCTCATGGTACATTAGGTCATGCCTACCCTAGATGCTGGAGACTGGATGTTGGCGGTGAACCTGCAGGACTCTTATTTCTATATCATCATCCAGCAGGATCACAGGAGCATTTTCAGTTTGCAGTGCTTCCTTTTTGCCTTATGGGTGTCCCTTGGGTGTTGACAAAAGTGGTGGTGAAGGTCGTAGCACACCTTCTGGGGTACCAGTCATCTTCTACGTAAATAACTGGCTACTGAAGGCAGACTCGACTTGGCAGTCGTCAACCAACTCCAGACTGTGGCAAACCACCTTACATCGTTGCCTTTCACTATCAATGTACCAAAGTCACTACTGATTCCTTCGAAGACTCTCCTGTTCATATGAGCTATTCTGTATTCAGTACTGTTTTGTACATTTCCCCCAGAAGCGGAGGGTGCAAGACATGCACGTCCTGATACTGCTGTTTCAGCCTCGGTCCTGGATCTCAGTGCTGCTGACAGTGAGTGCCTCCTAAATCATGCTGGCTGAATGCACTAGGTGGCACATGCTGGTTCTTCAGTGGCTCCTCCAGTTTCAGAAGGCCCAGTATCAGGGATACTGTTGGAATGGATCAAGATTTGGAAGTTGACTGCAAAAATTGAAGTGGGTCACTGGCAGGCCCCTCTCTTTACCATAACGAGGGCAGGCAGTGACCATGGATTCATCTCTACTGGAATGGGAAGGCTATTTGAGATAGGTGGGGAGCCGAAGCCTAGACTCAGTTAATTGAAGTTTAGGGGATTTAACTTGGTATCAAAGGCCTTCCTCCCTACAATCAGAGGAAGGCTTGTGTAGATAGTCATGGGCAGAACCACCACCGTGTGGTACTGCAGCAAGCAAGGTGCGGGACCTCATTCCTATGTCAGGAAGAGCTGTGGCTCTAAGTGGCTGGGCCACCATGACAGCTGTTTGGTGGTAAGCCACCTTGAGGAACCTCTAAACACCAGGGTGGACAAACTCAGTTGCCAACGCTTAGCAGATCACATTTGGCAGTTGTACAGAGCGTTTAGAAGATCATCATTAACTACTGGGCCAAAGTAATCGTAGTAGAATCAGTTTGACCAGGAGTGTGTGGTACCTGGTTCTTGTGGGTAGGAACATTTGATGTCCGATCAAGCTACCGTTTCAAGAGAATCTGGGCAGGGTACTGCACCCGGGGCTGTACAGTTGGCATCTCTTTATGGGCACTTTTGGCTTTTTTGTGGTTGGCAGGTCATCCTTTTTCTATTTCTTTATTTTTTCTATTTCTTTTTATTGAAATAAAAACAGCAAGGTATCAATAAGTTACACAAAGCAGTTACTGTACAAGGGCGGACCATCATAACAATAATCAACAATATGAAGAACGTATGGATGGGGAAAGGGGGGAGGAAGGAAGAAAAGGAAGCATCAAAGACAACATTAAGTCGGGGTTAGGGGGAAAGCGGGAGATCAAGTACAACTGTCTCAGGTGGTACACATATGTCTCCTCTATATCGGTTCCAGGGGCCCCAGATTTTGTGCCATTTTCGGGGACGACCCCGAGCCAAATAAACAGCTTTTTCCCTGAACATACACCAATCCATGTCGTCCATCCAACCCTCAATAGTAGGAGGCCGCTGGGATCCCCACAACTGTGCAATATTCCGTTTAGCAATCATGGCCCCCCAGGTCACCCATTGAGTCTGGGCTACATTATGATCGGTGGGCTCCCAGATATTCAACAGGCAACGCCTAGCTTCTGGCAAAAGTGGCACACCCGTAACCTCCTGAAGCACCTTGTGGATCCTACTCCAATAATCAACAACTTCCCTACATTCCCAGATGATGTGCAGAAACGTGGCCAGCTGACCACAGCCCCGTTGACACAGACACTCCTCAGAGAAACCCATATGAACCAAACGGGGACCCGTGACATACACCCTATGTAGTATTTTAAGTTGAACCAATCTGAGTCGAGTCGGAATCGCGACCTCCTTTGGGGAGGAGATCGCAGACTGCCAGTCCTCATCATCAAGCTCAAGGCCGTCACGGGTCCACTGATCTCGCAATTGCAACAGAAGGTCTGCTCTATGATTAATCATTTTTTTATACACTAGGGAGATGGTACTATCGGTATATAACTATCCAAAACACTGTCCTCTAGCGGGGCAGACTCCGGTACCTCCTCCCCCTCCGGGAAGACTGTATTCAACGCATGACTAATCTGAGCATAACGGAAGTACTCCGTTCCTCCCAACTGAAACTCGGTCTGCAGGACCACAAATGACTTCACTCGCCCCTTAACCCAGAGGTCACCCGCCCTGGAGATGCCGATTATGTCCCACTTGTCAAACCCTTTCGTGTTCCACAATTTACCAAGCCTTTCAGATCCAAAAAGCGGGGTCGCCAAGGTCAAACGATCCTTTCACCCTAACGCACTGGTGGCATCCTGCCAGACCCGCACTGCCATCCGCATCGGCCCCGTCAGAGACCTCACTACCGATTTAGAATATAACGCCCTGTAGTAATTTCCTCCAGGGAGCAGCCACCTGTCCATAGCAAAACCAGGGTGTTCGAGGCATGTGGGCTGCTAAATTCATATCTTGTGCATAGATCACCGCCTAGTGTTGGGTCCGGATGATTGCACATTGTTGTCCTGGAAAGTCTTCGAAGTATCACGAGATAGGTGGCTCCTCCCCTGGACTACAGTGCGCATGGGCATCGACTCCATCCCCAGATTGTTTTTTTCCGCCATTGGGTTCGGATGTGGTTTCGACGTCTCCGTGTCGGAACCGATAAACTTTGTTCTTAAGGCCAAAAGGCCTTCGTTACCAGCGTCGGTATTGTTTGCGCACGGTCTCGAGCGTCGTCCGACTCTCGGAGCCGGAACTCAACGGAGTCAAGTCACTCTTCAGACATCGAGGCCCTCTCGTCGCAGCAAGACCCGACAACATTACCATGGAGCGGAGCCCATTTAAATACTGCCCCATCTGTGGATCCAAATATCCACACATCGATGTGCATCCGGTCTGTAACAAATGCCTGTCACCGGACCACAACGAAGACAACTGTATGGCCTGCTCTCAATTCAGGTCAAAGAAGACGCTCAAGCATCGGCGCGCGGAGCGCCTCGAGGCCCAGCGAGCGGCACCGGCACCCGACGACATATTCGACGACCCCGCGGTGGAAGGCAGTAGCCATCATCTCCAAATTTCGCCTCCGACGACGGAGGTCCAGTCCGATGCCGAGGAACACGTCGAAGGGCACGGCCAGGACACTGAATACGTCGAGGAGGTAGGGGACGACGAAGAAGTTTATGGGGCCGCGGAAGATAGCTCGGAGGAAGAGCTATGCCCCGATGTCTATATGGTTCAGGCTCAGGTCACGGGATCGCCACTCGGCCTTACCCACGACCCCGCACCGCTATCCCCGGCCCCGCCTTCTCGCCCGGCCACGGACACTCAAGCGGAGCCGCCATTACCCGTATCGAAACCGAAAGCGAAACCTTCGGTCTCTACGGCTCCTAAGATGGCCGACGTCCAGCCAAAATCGAAACCGAAACACACGGCTTCGACAAAAGACAAAATGGCCGACGTCCAGGCCAAATCGAAAACGAAACTACCGGACGCGACAACACCAAAAACGGACGACGTCCGGCAGACGATTTCGAAACCGCCTCCTTCATCGGCTCCGTCCTCCTCCGGCACACAGAAGTCGAAGAAGGTTGTCGAGACGGCAGCGCCACACAAGGTGCACAAGGACTCGTCCTCCAAGAAGGCCGTCCATCAAGAGTCGGCCTCTGTTGCTCCGGCACGGTCGTCGAAGTCGGTGCACACGCCTTCAGACGCTCCTACGGCGCAGCCAACTAAACGCCCAGTTGAACAAAAGTCGACTACAAGCCACGAACCGAAGGCCGCAGGCACTACGCATCGGCACAAAGCTGTCGACTCTGCAGCACCGGCGCCAAAGTCTACAAAGGACACGCGCCACAATGCGGCTGAAGATTCGTCGACGCACATACCGTCGACACCGAGGGACTCCGACGCCACCGGACACCGGCCGTCGGCTACCACACCCTCCGCCTCCTTCACCGCGCAGGTCACCGACTCCCTGAAACGGATTCGGGAAAAAGCTTTGTCGACGACGGCTCCCACGCCGTCGGCTCCAAAGGAGGTGGACGCTCCTCAGAAGTCATCAGCCAAGCTGCTTTACACTCTTCCACCAAAGGTGCCACCAAAGGTGTTTGCACCTAGATCGGTGCCACAGACTTCGGCTCCTTCGGCGCTTCAAGCCTCAGATGACCAATCAGAGCATTATATCGATGCCCACACGGGGAAACTGACCATTTACAAAAGAAAGATCACTTCCCAACCACTGGAATCATATGTTATTCCACTGAAGAAAAAGAGGACAGCACTGGACAGTCCTGCCCTTATTGAGCCCATTCTACCACCACCACGACGGAGTCCATCACCTTCCCCAAACCAATCAGGGGGAGAGGATGATGAGGAAGACGACCAATACAATTTCCCAGTGGACAATGACCCTGATGTTCAGCAGGACACATATGACGACACTGGGGACCAAGGTGGACAGCACGTGGTACAAGATCCACACGGTTTTGGGGCCCGTATATCTCCAACTGAGGATTCTGCAGCATTTAATGCTTTAATCGAACGGGCAGCAGCAAATCATGATGTAGACATGCATGCTGACCCGGTGGAGGAAGACTTTTTGTTTAACACTTTCTCAGTCTCAGAAAGAACTGTTAAAATACTTCCTATGCTCAAAGGTGTCCTTAGACATGCCCCAGAGATCTTTAAGGAACCTTCCAGGGCAAGAGTGGTGAACCCACGTATCGAAAAAAAATACAGGCCAGCACCTGGGGATCCTGCATATATTCGAGGACAGTTGCCTCTGGACTCGTTGGTGGTCGCCAATGCCCGCAAGAGGGCAAACTCCCAAACTACGGGTGACGCTCCTCCCCCTGACAAGGAGTCGAAAGTGCTTGAGGCATCCGGCAAGAGGGTGGCTGCGCAGGCTGCCAATGTATGGCGTATAGCGAACACACAGGCACTGTTGGCGCGTTACGATAGGGCACATTACGACACCCTAGAACAGCTCCTTCAACATCTACCTGATGAGTATAAAGAAGCAGCCGAAATGCTCATACAAGAGGGGAAGCTTATATCAAACGCTGCAATAAGGTGTGCGCTTGATGTGGCAGACACGGCGGCTAGGGGGATTAACACTAGCGTCATGCTACGACGACAAGCTTGGCTTCGTATATCTGGATTTAAGCCTGACATCCAAACTACAATCCTCAACCAGCCCGTCAATCCTGACAGACTGTTTGGCCCAGATGTAGACACCACACTTGAAAAGATTAAAAAGGACAACGAGACTGCTAAGTCCATGGGGGCACTTCAGTCCCAACAATTCAGAGGAAACACTTTTCGTCGCTCAGGAGCGCGTGGTGTTACCAGAGGACACTTGGGTCAACAATCACAATTTACAAAGGGTGGTGCACCATCCTCCTACCCCAAGCAAGGTAGAGGGAGTTACAGAGGTAACAGTGCCAAGGGCAGAGGCAGAGGGAACAACAACTCCCGTTCCTCTGCCGCCAATAAACAGTGACTCTCTGTCACTGCCCCCCGACCATCCAACACCTGTCGGGGGGGAGACTCCAGCAGTTCCTGCCAGTCTGGACATCCATCACCACAGACAGGTGGGTGAGAAAACTGATCCAATACGGTTATTGTTTGGAGTTAACATCCACTCCTCCCAACATTCCGCCAAGACACCGTCCTATGTCGGCAGAGCACTTGCACTTATTGCAGCAGGAGGTCTTGGTAATGCTGCAAAAAGGCGCAATAGAGCTCGTACCAATGGAGGAGGAAGGCACAGGGGTCTATTCCCTGTACTTCCTCATCCCAAAAAAGGACGGATCCCTCAGACCTATTCTGGATCTACGCCCCCTCAACATGTATATACTGTCAGAACACTTTCACATGCTGACACTGCAACAAATTCTTCCCCTGCTAAACCAAGGGGACTTCCTGGCAACCTTGGACCTCAAGGATGCTTACTTCCACATCCCACTCCACCCATCCCACAGAAAGTACCTCAGGTTCACCATTCAAAACAAACACTATCAGTTCAAAGTCCTACCCTTCGGGGTGACTACTGCCCCCAGAGTGTTTACAAAGTGTCTGGCGACAGTAGCGGCGCACCTCAGACGGCAGAACATACATGTCTACCCTTACCTAGACGACTGGCTTGTTCAAGCGAAGTCGGACATACAATGCGCCGCGGACATGTCCCACACTATTCACCTCCTTCACAGTCTGGGATTCTCGCTAAACTACCCAAAATCGCACCTTCAACCAGCCCACGTACGGCAGTATCTAGGCGCGACAATAAACACCCTGACTGCTATGGCTCAGCCAAACCCAGCCAGGATCAACAGCATCCAGTCACTAATCCAACGGTTCAGACCGCAACACTCCCTACCAGCGAGAGTGTTCATGCAGTTGATAGGCATGATGGCCTCCTGCATTTTCATAGTCACGCACGCGAGGTTGCACATGCGTCCTCTCCAAGAATGCTTGGCGAATCAGTGGACACAGGCTCGGGGACAACTGACAGACCTAGTGTTGGTGACCGGTCGGGCATACAACTCTCTGCATTGGTGGAATCCACACAACCTTTGCAAGGGACGACCGTTCCAAGAGCCGGTGCCACAGATTATCCTGACGACGGACGCCTCTCTCCAAGGATGGGGAGCTCATGTGCTCCACTACACTGTGCAGGGACTGTGGTCCGCTCAACAACAGAAGTTGCACATCAACTACCTGGAATTGATGGCAATCTTCATGGCGCTAAAGTCCTTCAAGGTACATTTGTGCAACAAAGTCGTGTTGATCCGGACGGACAACATGACAGCCATGTACTACATCCAGAAGCAAGGAGGTACTCACTCACCACAGCTGTCTCACCTGGCTCAGAGCATGTGGAAGTGGGCCATTCAGAGGAACATTTTCCTCATGGCAGAACACCTCCCTGGCAAGGACAATCAGATGGCGGATCTGCTCAGCAGGTACAGCCATCAAATGCACGAGTGGGAGATTCATCCATCAGTGCTCCACCCGTACTTCCAGCAGTGGGGTCATCCACAGATAGACCTGTTTGCCACAAGGGAAAACGCAAAATGCCAAAGCTTTGCCGCCAGGTTCCCTCATCCGCAATCGCAGGGGAATGCGATATGGATGAACTGGTCAGGCAAATTTGCGTACGCTTTTCCCCCAGCGCCTCTCATTCCGCTGGTGGCAAGAAAGCTAAAGCAACACTCGATGACTCTCATCCTAGTTGCTCCAACATGGGCACGCCAACCATGGTACACCACGTTTCTAGAACTTTCCGTGGTACCGCATCAAAGGCTGCATCTCACACCCAGCCTCTTGACGCAGAGCCATGGCGACATTCAGCATCCAGATCCGCAACAGCTCAATCTGGCGATCTGGCTCCTGAGGTCTTAGAATTTGGCTACCTCACCCTGCCTCCTGAATGCATGGACATCATCCGGGAGGCAAGGAAGCCCACGACCAGAGCTTGCTATGCTGCAAAATGGAAGCGGTTTGTCATTTACTGTACAGACAACAATATCGACCCGCTAGATGCATCCATTCCTAACATCATCTGCTATTTGTTACATCTTTACAAATGCAATCTGGCGTACGCTTCCATTCGGATACATTTATCCGCCATAGCGGCTTACCTCCAGAATAGGCAGCACCTCTCTGTTTTCAGGGTGCCTGCCATTAAAGCCTTCCTGGAGGGTCTGAAACGAGTCATCCCTCCTAGAACTCCACCAGCTCCTGTGTGGAACCTCAATGTGGTCCTCACTAGGCTGATGGGCCCACCTTTCGAGCCACTGCACTCCTGCGAACTTCAGTTTCTAACGTGGAAAGTGGCTTTTCTCATTGCTATCACATTGCTCAGGCGTGTTAGTGAGCTGCAAGCGCTCACAATCCAAGAGCCATTCATCCAAATACACTCTAACAGGGTAGTGCTCCGCACTAACCCCAAATTCCTTCCAAAGGTGGTGTCACAGTTTCATATCAACCAAACTATTGACCTGCCTGCATTTTTCCAAAACCCGCAAACGGTAGCAGAAAGAATGCTTCATACATTAGACGTTCGGAGGGCGCTAATGTACTACATTGACAGAACACAACCCTTTAGGAAGACACAACAACTTTTTGTTGCCTTCTCAGCACAACACAAAGGCAACCCCATTTCCAAAGCAGGAATAGCCAGATGGATTGTTAAATGCATTCAGATCTGTTATCAAAAGGCTAAACGCACTTTAACAATACCCCAAGGGCGCACTCCACACGCAAATTGGGGGCCTCCATGGCTTTCCTGGGGAACATTCCTTTAGAAGACATTTGTAGAGCAGCCACATGGTCTACACCACACACATTTACCAAACATTATTGCGTAGATGTGCATTCCAAACAGCAAGCAGCTGTAGGACAGGCTGTTCTCAAGACACTTTTTCAAGCTTCTGCAGCTGGCACAGGCAACCGCCCTTAATGGAGGGACTGCTGTGTATTCTATGCACAAGATATGAATTTAGCAGCCCACATGCCTCGAACTGAATATGCTACTTACCAGTATGCATCTGTTCTTGGCATGTAGGGCTGCTAACATTCATATCGCCCGCCCTCCTCCCCGGTGCCCGTAGCGGCTGCAGACACTCTCTTGCATTCATCATTAGCATGGACATCCTGTACACTGTTTCACTCCATCTCTGCCACAATGGCTACAAACAATCTGGGGATGGAGTCGATGCCCATGCGCACTGTAGTCCAGGGGAGGAGCCACCTATCTCGTGATACTTCGAAGCCTCTTCCAGGACAACAATGTGCAATCATCCGGACCCAACACTAGGCGGCGATCTATGCACAAGATATGAATGTTAGCAGCCCTACATGCCAAGAACAGATGCATACTGGTAAGTAGCATATTCATTAACCCGGGGCAGTACATACCGTGGTTGATGGCCCCCAGCTGCGAAACCCAATAGTACCGTTTAATGTCGGGAATAGCGATACCCCCGTCGTACCAGGGGTGTGTCAATTTGGCGAGCGCAATTCGGGGCCTACCATCCCACAACAATTTCCTCTGTAGGCCCTCAACTATTCGAAAGTAGCTGGCAGGAACCAAGTCGAGTGTATTCTGCAGGGCATACAGAAATCGAGGAAGAGACATCATCTTAAAAAGGGCCGCTCGCCCAAGTAACGAAAGCGGAAGCTTCCGCCAACTCGCTACATCCCGTTTCAACCGCGCCAAAGGAGGAAGGAGATTTTTCTCGTACCGGACCGAGGGGTCCATTGAAACATAGATACCAAGATATTTAAACCCCTGTTGCACAATCTGGATGGGACAGTCACGCGGCAAAACCGGAGCGTCACCAATGAGAACGTAAAGATAGAATTTCGCCCAGTCGATAATCAGGCCAGAATTTTTACCAAAGGAAGTCAAAACGTCACATAATACTATCAGGGACTTCCTGGGAGAAGTCAGATACAGCAGAATGTCATCTGCATATAAGGAGATGCGATCTTCGAATTCCGGGGACCAGTAAATACCCCTCATAGAGGGCTCCCAGCGGATCCACGCAGCGAGGGGCTCAAGTGCCAATGCAAACAAAAGATGAGACAGCGGGCAACCCTGGCGGGTGCCTCGCCCAAGACAAAATGATGCTGAAGCGCGACCTGTTTACCACTATCTGAGCGAGGGGGTCCGCGTAAAGAAGCCACACCCAGCCAATAAACTCCGAGCCGAAACCAAATTTAGCTAGCACCGCCCACAAATATGGCCATTCCACAGTATCAAACGCCATAGTGGCATCCAAGGACGCCAAAATGGCTGGCTCACGCATCGTCGCCGCCCTAGCCATAACACCATGCAGACGCCGAAGATTCAATGCTGTATTCCTGTGCGGGATAAAACCGGATTGATCCGGATGAACTAGATCACTGATGACCGTGATCAATCTATTAGCTAACAACGTAGCAAGAATTTTAGGCTCGGCGTTTAACAATGAAATCGGCCGGTACGAGGCACATTTATTCCTTGGTTTCCCTTCCTTATGTATCACAACTATGGTAGCCAAACGCTGATCTCGTGGGAGAAAACCACTATCTCGGGACTCCATGAACATGTCCCTTAAATACGGGGCAATCCTGTCGGGCCGAAGCTTGTATAGCTCTATTGGTAGACCATTGGGGCCCATCGCCTTACCCGAACATAAGGAACGCATAGCTAACGCTACCTCATCCACCGTGATCGTCGAATCCATGAGATCCCTATCCTCGGAAGGGCTATATCTCGAAGTAATAAGCGAGAGTCCTCCTCCGGTCTACCAGACACGGAGGAGTACACAGTGTGAAAATGTTTGGCGAAACACGCCACTATCCCTGTGGGTCGGTAATCAGGGCCCCATCCTCCATCTCAATCTCCGGCACAACACGACTCGCTCTCTTTCCCGGCTAAGGGCCTTCGCCCCATCCGACACCAATGTCTTATATTCCAGCTGCTTCAGTTGTAGAACATGCAATCTAGAGTGGGTCACCTCCTGCTCCAGAGCCAATTCCAAATCAGCTATCTCCGTCTCTATCTTTATCACTTCCTCCTCTTTCTGCTTTTTAACTCCAGCAATCAATGACAGGGCTTGACCCCTAAGGACGGTCTTGAATGCCTCCCTCAAGGAGACCGCGGAAGAAACCGAGCCTTCATTCTCCCGGAAATATTGATCCAGAGCCTTCACAAGCTCACTACGAACTTTAGGGCTTCGAAGATTCCACGGGTTAATCGGCGCTACCCGACCCTCGGCACCCGAGACCAAGTCCAACCGAAGCCACAATGGGGAATGATCGGAAACACCCCGAGCCATGTGCCTGACCTCCGCGACACAAAACGCCTGAGCAGCCGGCACCAACACATAATCAGTTCTAGAGAGACTACCATGGGCGCCCGAGTGAAACGTATACTGCCGCTGAGTAGAATGGAGCAATCGCCAACAGTCCACCAGGCCCAGTGCATCCATAAAATCAGGTAGCCAACCATGCGTCCTCCTTAAGTCCCTGGGTGGATGTCTGTCAAGCCTGCCGGAAACCACTGCATTAAAATCCCCACCTAATATCAGGGACCCACCAGGGTGATCGAGCAACATCCGCCCCAAATCCGCAAGGGTAGTCGACTGTAAGCCTGGAGGAACATAGATAGAAACCAGGGAAAGTGTACGGCCCTCCCACCGTCCCGAAATCGCCACATAGCGTCCCCTGTCATCAAGGACCGTAGATTCCACCTCAAGCGGGAGATCGTTTTTGACAAGGATCCCAACTCCACGAGACCCAGAGGAGAACCCGGCATGGGCCACCAGGCGATACCCTTTCCTATTCATGGCGTGACATGTATTCCCCACCAAGTGAGTTTCTTGAAGAACAATATCAGGGGAATGACGTTTCAGGAGCTGTAGTACCACCCCACGCTTAATTTTGTCCCCCAACCCATTAACATTCCAGCTCATCAATCTCAACCCCCTACCCCCATCATGAAAGAGAAAGAAGATCCAACCCCGAGCAGAGTCCAACGCTTCAATGAAAATGTCCTGCAATATAGCACCTTGCAAAAACAAAGAACAAAAAATCAACACCCCACCACCACCCACCCCCAAACAACCCATTACAACACCCCCACCCTGCACCCCTGCTTACGACTAAAAAGCCACCCCAACGCGCAGTGTGCCTGTCGCCCCCACACCTAACTACGAAGAGTAAAGCTGAGGAGGAGAAAACCCCGACGATAGCCCCTCAACCCCTCCTGCAAGAGAAAACTGACAGTAGCAAATCAGAATCAGAACCACCATACCAATTATCCCTTCATTGTCCCCGGAGACCACTTCAGGCTTATCAAAAAAGTACACTCTTTCATTGTTTTCAATTCTCAATTTGGCAGGAAAGAGCATAGCGTACTTAAGGTCCATATCGTGAAGTCTCCTTTTCACACCCAGAAAACTGAGTCTTTGCTTCTGGACCATCTGAGTAAAGTCCGGGTAAAAACTGATGGAGGAGTTTTCAAGCTTCAGGGGACCACCCGCCCGCGAGGCCTGAAGGATGGAGTCTCTGTCCCGAAAGTTAAAAATCCGTGCTATCAAAGGCCGCGGCGGGGCTCCCACTTTCGGTCTGCCACCCGGGACTCTATGGGCCCGTTCCACCATGAAAAACTTGCTCAGTCCCTTGGGTGCTAGATGTTTGACGATAAGGTCCTCAACAAAAAGGTCAGTAGCTTGATCTTCCGCCTTTTCCGGAACGCCAATTATACGGATGTTGTTCCGCCGGGCCCTGCCCTCAAAATCCTCCAGGCGACGGATAACAATGTCATTGTAGGCCCCTAAAGTACGGACCTTATTTTGTAGTTCAACGACGTCGTCTGCAAGGCTCGATGTTTTAATATCCAACGATTTAACCTTTTTGTTGGTTTTGTGAGGTCTGTCCGGATCAAATTCACATCAATCGCCACCCTATCCAACTTGTGGGCAAGGGTCTCCATTTGTTTCTCGAGGGAAGACTGGATACTATCAATGGCGGCCATCACATCCTGCAGTGTCGGCTCCGTCGCCGGAGTCGAACTCTTCGCATCGTCCAGCGGCCTACCAGGTCCACTGGGCGACCCCCGAACCTGAGCATAACGATCCATGACGTTGGTTTGGGTATATCCACCCCGTCTGGTGTTCTTTACCTTCTGTTTGTCTCCATTAGGTTTGCCCGCCATGCCAGGACAATATCAGACAATGTCCCAAGCAAAGGCGAGAAGAGGGGGGACACAGCAGACCAACCAGGGAGCAATAAACTAATTCCACGCACTGGGAATGTCAACCGGGGCGATAGAGCGGTAGGGGGTCAAGAGAGCGAAAGTCAACACATCCGAGAGCCAGATGGGATACTGGCCGTAGAAGCGAGCGAGGCGTCTCAAGCCCGGGGTCCAAGACAATAGTCGAAAACGAAAGTGAAACTGAGCTGGACCGGGCGTCTTCGCTGCCTCAGGCCGTTGTTGTTCAATTACGCCCCGGGCACCATATCAACTCGGGCGCCGGGCATCCAAGAGACGAAGGCCGCAAACTTCCCAGCACCACAACTCTGGTCTCCGGGATCCAATCGGGATAGCGGAAACGGTCTCATGATCACCTGTGGTTCATCTGCACAAAGATGTCATCTGCGAACAGGATAAGTGACAGGATATATTCGGGAGGTTACGAGGGTCTCGGGAGCCCTTTGCTCACGCGGTCATCTTGGTTGCGCGCGAAGCTCCTCCATCCTTTTTCTATTTAAATGTCCTTTTTTGGTGATATTTTTGAGAGGTTTTCCTCAATTGTTTCTGCCAAAACCATTTGTAATACCACAGTAGGACTTAAACGTTCTCACTTTTTTGATGTGCACCTCTTTGACCGCTACAGTTATCTCTTCCGACTTCTGATATAGAAAATTGTCTGTTTGAGGCATGTGTGCTGTAGAAACACATGCTTTGCATAAGTCCGCCATCCAGTATTGGGCTCGGATGATTACAAGTTGTATTTTTTTCCTCCAAGTTTTCTTCAAGTCACAAGACTGTGCGACTCTTCCTCTTTCTAATATTGCACATGGCCATCAATGCCATCTTCAGATTTTGTTTTTCCACTGATTGGTTCAAATATAATCTCCTGCACTCCTATTCGAGACTCTGTTGGGCATTTCGGATCCGACCACAGCTCCCACTAAATCGGAGCTTCGGCCACCAAAATGCTTTGTTTTCATAACGAAAACTTCCATCATAGCCAATCCTCGAACATGGAACGTCTCCATCCGAAACAAAAAAGGCTCCAGATTCAGCCTGGAACTAAAAGAATAGTGCTTCAACCAGTAAAAGCTCACTCCTCTAAGAAGTTATCTTTTGAATGAGCTTTGGACGTTCCTATTCAGCCTCTAAAGAAAGAGAAAGGATGCTGCCATTAGCTCATTGCACATCCCTATTCCACCTTCCTCTACCCCACAAACACCACCTCCACCATCTACTCCACCTCACTTCTTCACATTTGTCTGAGGCAGGTTACATGTTTCCTCACTCTCCCATTGTAGAGGATGATGGGGTTATTCCAAAAAACATACACCCAGGGGATAATAGGGATGGCTATGACATTGAACCACAGGGGGAGTGTTGGATTCGGCCTCGTGGCGTGGTCCCGCTCCTCCCCGCATGGCGGGCCCTGGACCGCAACAACCCCTGGCCTCCTCGACGAACCTCCCTCTCCAACCCTCAACGAAAGCCGCCACTCCTGGCGACCCCCGGCTCTCCCCCCTCAGGAACACGGCGACCCCTACTCTCCCATCTCTGCTGGGCTGGCCACTAACCTGGGCCGCCATCTCAGGCCCGACTCCATCTTGGGCCTTCCATGTCATGACCACGTGGCCTCGGCCCGACCTCGGCCGCGGCCTCAGCGAAGCCCCGACATCGAGGCACCAAGATCCGACCAAGGGGTAAAACGGCCACTCAACGAATAAAGGAGGAGGAGAGTTTCGATGGCCCTTCAGCCGTCCCCGGACGCCTGGTGTCGATCTCCCTCCGGACTCCCTGGGCGCTGGCTCCACCCCCCTGCTGGGTGTCTGGACACCCTCATCCCGGCCCCTCTGACCCTCCAGGCGCGAGGGTCCGGACATCAAAGGCCTCCAGACCTATATCTGGGGCAGCTCTGGAACAAGTCGACAGTTGTATCCTGGAGTCGAGAGCCCTGCTGACGCTGTCGCGGCCGACCCTGAGAAGAACTCACTGCTCTGATCGCTGAAACCATCTTTGGAGTCCTGCTGGCGCTGCCGCGGCCCAACCTCGCTGAAACCATCTTTGGAGTCCTGCTGGCGCTGCCGCGGCCCAACCTCGCTGAAACCATCTTTGGACTCCTGCTGTCGCTGCCGCGGCCCGACCTTACGGAACCCCCCAGCTCGAGGATTGAGAGCTGTGCGTAGGGTATCCCCGTACCAGGCTGGTACTAAGACTGTCCCGCTACCCCTTTCCCCCCCAGAACCAAGACTTTACGGATCCCTCGATCCGCTTGTACATATTGTCGAGAGAACCAATCTTTACTGTGATAAAGATCCTAAGAAGTTATCCTTTTGTGTGGTGTACCTTTGTAGTCGTGTGATTGCTCTGCTGTTACGATTCGAGGAGAGGAACCTCTCCCAGGAGGCCCCTCTCCCGAAGGAGAGGGGGGTCCAGGGGTGGTCAGTCAGACATCTTCTGGCGCCACGGGAACCGCCTTTCTAACATTGGTGGCAGGCGGTGCGATCCGAGCCGACGCAAATCGTACAGAGAGTGACTCGCCCACTACTGACCGAAACACCCCACGACCATGACTACCAAAGAAAACCGACCGACCGCAGAGTTCCAGAAAGAACGGTTGGAAGAGTATAACCATAAAGAATTGAAACAATTCTGCAAGGATCTGGGCATCGCTACCACTGGACTAAGCACCAAGGAAGATTTCAAGTTGGCCCTACAAACATGGATGGAGGCAGGAGAGACGCCACCCCAGGGCGAAAAAAACACGGCCCGATGTGCACCGCGTAAACCTCGCAACTACAGCAGAGGAAAGAAACACCAACGTAGACACGGGCCTCTCCCACGAAGACGCCCGCGAACGAGAAAGGAGCCGGCTCCACGAATTGGAGCTCACCCGACTCCGTCTGGACGGAGAGCTGCAGCTAGCTGAGAAGAAGATAGCCCTTGAGCAACTACGGCTGCAGGGAGAATTGGAGGAGAAACGAAAACAAAGAGACTTAGAGGAGAAGAAGCTCACGTTCGAGCACGAGCGTGGCTTAAAAGAACTTGAGATCAAGGCCAAAACGAGTGAGGCCAGCGCCTCCGGGAACCGGGGCCCGCCTCCGCCGGCGGACACGAAGGTCCACATCCCCAAAGATGTCGTCAAAGAATACTATAAAAACGACTACATCCAACAATGGTTTAAGGCCTATGAGGTAGCCATGGCCTCTCATCGAATACCCCAAAAAGACTGGGGTGCCGGCTTGAGGGGGAAGTTCGTCAACGAAGGGAGAGACGCCCTGCTAGAACTCCCCGACGCCGAGATGACCTCGTGCGAGCATATGAAAGCCGCCCTCCTTACTCGCTATGGACTCACCCCTGAGATGTACCGGCAGCGATTCCGAGACTGTAAAACTCCCCGGTACTACATGAGTGGAGTACGTGAACTTCTATAGCAGAGCCCTAGGGGGTGGATCAAAGGCAGCCAGGTCCCCACCTACGAGCAGCTGTTCAACCTCATCGTATGGGAGCACCTCTCCAACAACTGTTTTATCAAACTCCGGCAGCATCTCCTCGACAGCAAGCTGACCGAGCCACGGAAACTCGCCATCGAGGCCGATCGAATGTTGAGCACCCGGGTCCCCCGGAGCCCGATGGGAGACTACGGCCGAGGTCCCCTGGGGAACCACCGCCCGCAAGGCGGCGGAGGAGGCCAAAACCGGACCAGGGACTCCCCCGCCGGACCGTTCCCGACCCCCACTTCACCGTCCCTGGCCAGAAGAGGGACCCCCCCAGCACGGCCGGGGCCCCGCCCGAACGTAACCTGCCACAGATGCCAGCGGCCCGGTCACTATGTCACTATGCCAATGACCCCCTCTGCCCGATGAACCAACGACCCGGCCCCACCGGTCCTCCAAATCGCCAGATCGCTGCCGCCGCCCTGGGAGAAGAGACAGGCGATGAAGAAAGCTACGACCCCGACCAGACCGAATGGGAGCCCGCCGCTATGTCCCTGGTATGTCTAGGCGAAAGAGACATGATCCCCCGGGCCCCGATCTCGGGCAACACTCAAAAGTACCGCCAATGGGTCACCATTAATGGACACCGGGCTGAAGCCCTTCGCGACACCGGAGCCAGCGTAACGGCCGTCCGAGGCCACTTGGTGACCCCTGACCAAATCCTGCCCAATGTGCTGTGCCCAGTACGGTCAGCGGACAATTCAGAGAGCCTGTGCCAGATGGCCCGCATCCCCTTCGAGTGGGGGGGGTCGGGTCTGCTGAAAGTGACCGTCCGGGACGACGCCCCCGTGGACTACCTCCTCGGGAACGACCTGGAAAGTTCCCCCTGGGCCCACGTCGAGCGGAGAGAGCATCTGGGGATGCTAAGCCTTCCCGAGTGGGTCTGTGTGACCACCCGATCCATGGCCGCCCGGGCCACTGCCCCGACGGAAGCTGCCCCGACTGAAGAACCGGAGTGGCCCGCGCCTCCGCCGCCCGCCGTATCCGAAGACGCCGATCCGGAGCCCGACCCACCGGGGACCAACAGTGAGGAAATAGCGGAGCTCGGCAACCTCCCGGAACTAGCCCAATGGCGCCAAGAAGGGGGCCCCACACGAGAACAGAACCTGCTCCTCCCTCGAGGGAATTCGACAGCAAGCCGCCACTCAAGCCGCCGGAGACCCGTCGGGGTCCCACTGCGTCTATTGGGATCATGATCTCCTCTACAGCGAACAAAAGATTGCCGAACTGGGGGCCGGCCGGGTGCTGGTGGTCCCCCTCCGATTCCGAGACTTCCTCCTGAACCTGGCACACGACGTGCCCCTCGCCGGGCACCTGGGGCAGGACAAAACATACAGCCGCCTGGTGACCCATTTCTACTGGCCCAAGATGAAAAACGATGTGAACAATCACTACCGGACTTGCCCCACCTGCCAAGCCAGTGGGAAGAGTGGAGGGAAACACAAGGCCCCCCTCCCACCCTTCCCAGTCGTCAACACCCCTTTCGAGCGGGTGGGAATAGACATTGTGGGGCCTCTAGAGCCTTGCACCTCCCAAGGGCACCGGTTTATTCTCGTCCTGGTAGACCATGCCACCCGCTATCCCAAAGCCATCCCCCTCCGGACTGTGATGGCCCCCGTGGTGGGCCGGGCACTGATGGGGATCTTCTCCCGGGTGGGCTTCCCTCGAGAGGTAGTCAGTGACCGGGGTATGAACTTTATCTCCCGATACATGAAGTCCCTGTGGCAACAGTGCGGGGTCACGTATAAATTCACGACCCCCTACCACCCCCAAGGGAATGGATTGGTGGAGCGCTTCAATAGAAGTCTCAAGGGGATGATCATGGGCCTGGAGGAGCCCTTGCGACGCCAATGGGACGTGCTGCTGCCCTGCCTCCTCTTCGCCTACCGGGAAGTTCCTCAGAAGTCCCTGGGGTTCAGCCCCTTCGAACTATTGTACGGACACCCCGTCCGGGGTCCCCTCAGCCTGGTCAAAGAAGGCTGGGAGGCAGCAGTCAAGGATGCTCCCCCCCCGACGTCTACCGATACCTCCTGACCCTCTGAAACCAAACTCGGAAGTTCTGGGAACTTGCCGAAGCCAACCTCGAGGCCAGCCAGGAGGAGATGAAACGCTGGTACGACCAAAACGCCTCTTCCATCGAGTTCAAACCGGGCCAACAGGTCTGGGTCATGTCACCGGTCGAGCCCTGTGCCCTCCAGGACAAATGGACGGGGCCCTTCAAGGTGGTGGAGCGTAAGAGTCCTGTCACCTACCTGGTGGACATGGAATCCCGCAGGAACCCCCTCAGGGTCCTCCACACCAACCCGGATCAAGCCTCACTTTGTCCGGACCGAACTCAGCCTGCTGATGGCCACGGATTGCGGGGCCGAAGACGACTCCGAGCCCCTACCGGACCTCCTGAGCACCTCCGAGAAGGACGGCTCCGTCGAGGGGGTCACCCTCTCCTCCACCCTGACCCCAGAACAGCGCCAGGACTGCCAAAAACTGCTGGGGCAGTTCACCGACCTGCTTTCCCTCACCCCCGGAGTCACCCAGTGGTGCGTCCACGATGTCGACACCGGGTACAGCCCGCCTGTGCGACACCGGGCCTACAGAGTTCCCGATCGAGTCCGGACCTGCATCCAATCGGAGGTCTCCAAGATGTTGGCTCTGGGGGTAGTCGAACCCTCTGACAGTCCGTGGGCCAGTCCAGTCATCCTGGTTCCCAAAGCCGCCGCCCCTGGCGCCGCGCCCGAACTGCGATTTTGTGTAGACTACCGGGGGTTGAACGCCATCACCCGGGCCGATGCTCATCCCATTCCCCGGGCCGATGAACTGATCGACAGCCTGGGGGCGGCCCGCTACCTGAGCACATTCGACCTAACCTCCGGCTACTGGCAGATCGGATTCACCCCGGGCGCCCAAGAGCGCTCCGCTTTCTCCACCCCCGATGGCCACTACCACTTCAGGGTGATGCCCTTCGGGATGAAAAACGCCCCCGCCACCTTCCAGAAGCTGGTGAATAAGGTGCTGGCAGGGCTAGAAGAGTTCAGCTCCGCATATCTGGACGATATTGCGGTGTACATCCTCCACTGGGCCGAGCACCTCAAGGACCTCTGGGAGGTCCTGACGGCCCTCCGACGGGCCGGACTGACAATAAAAGCCAGCAAGTGTCCGATAGGCCAAGGTTCCGTGACCTATCTGGGACACCAAGTGGGGAGCGGCCATGTGGCTCCCCTCCAACCCAAGATCGACGCCATTATGGCCTGGGAGCCGCCGGTCACCCAGACAGCAGTCAGAGCCTTCCTGGGGCTCACTGGGTACTACCGGCGCTTCGTGAAGAATTATGGGAGCATCGTTGGCCCCCTCACCGAACTCCCTTCCAAGAGGCAGCCCCAGAAGGTGCATTGGACGCCCGAGTGTTAGGCCGCCTTTGAGGCCCTAAAAACAGCGATGTGTACCACCCTCGTGCTCTAAGCCCCCGACTACAGCCGGGAATTCATAGTACAGGCAGACGCCTCGGAGCATGGTGTCGGGGCGGTCCTGTCCCAACTCAACGCCGAAGGAGTTGACCAGCCGGTGGCCTTCATCAGCCGACGTCTGCTGGCCCGAGAACAACGCTGGAGCACCATTGAACGAGAGGCCTTCGCCGTAGTGTGGGCCCTCAAGAAACTCCGACCCTATCTCTTCGGCACTCACTTCCGGGTGCAAACTGACCACCGGCCCTTGCGGTGGTTGATGCAAATGCGAGGGGAAAACCCAAAGTTGCTGCGATGGTCCATCTCCCTCCAAGGGATGGACTTCACTGTGGAACACCGCCCCGGCAACGACCACGCCAACGCCGACGGCCTGTCCCGCTTCTTCCACCTCGACGAGGAGAACCCCCAAGGAGATGGGTGACTCTCCCCGCCTTCAGCTGGGGGGGATGTGTGTTGGACCCGGCCTCGTGGCGTGGTCCCGCTCCTCCCCGCATGGCGGTCCCTGGACTGCAACAACCCCTGGCATCTTCGACGAACCTCCCTCTCCACCCTCAACGAGAGCCGCCACTCCTGGCGACCCCCGTCTCTCCCCCTCAGGAACACGGCGACCCCTACTCGCCCTACTCTGCTGGGCTGGCCCCTAACCTGGGCCGCCATCTCAGGCCCGACTCCATCTTGGGCCCTACACGTCATGACCACGTGGCCTCGGCCCGACCTCGGCCTCATCGAAGCCCCGACATCGAGGCACCAAGATCCGACCAGGGGGTAAAACGGCCACTCGAATCAAGGAGGAGGAGAGTTTCGATGGCCCTCCAGCCGTCCCCGGACGCCTGGTGTCGATCGCCCTCCGGACTCCCTGGGCGCTGGCTCCACCCCCCTGCTGGGTGTCTGGACACCCTCATCCCGGCCCCTCTGACCCCCCAGGCGCGAGGGTCCGGACATCAAAGGCCTCCAGACCTATATCGGGGGCAGCTCTGGAACAAGTCGGCAGTTGTATCCTGGAGTCGAGAGCCCTGCTGACGCTGTCGCGGCCGAACCTGAGAAGAACTCACTGCTCTGATCGCTGAAACCATCTTTGGAGTCCTGCTGGCGCTGCCGCGGCCCAACCTCGCTGAAACCCTCTTGTAGTCCTGCTGGCGCTACCGCGGCCCAACCTCGCTGAAACCATCTTGGAGTCCTGCTGGCGCTGCCGTGGCCCGACCTTACGGAACCCCCCAGCTCGAGGATTGAGAGCTGTGCGTAGGGTATCCCCGTACCAGGCTGGTACTAAGACTGTCCCGCTACCCCTTTCCCCCCAGAACCAAGACTTTACGGATCCCTCGATCCGCTTGTACATATTGTCGAGAGAACCAATCTTTACTGTGATAAAGATCCTAAGAAGTTATCCTTTTGTGTGGTGTACCTTTGTAGTCGTGTGATTGCTCTGCTGTTACGATTCGAGGAGAGGAACCTCTCCCAGGAAGCCCCTCTACCAACGCTCGGCCATCTCCTGAAGGAGAGGGGGGTCCAGGGGTGGTCAGTCAGACATCTTCTGCCGCCCCGGGAACCGCCTTTCTAAGCGACCATCACCACCTGATGATGCTTCTGCCTATCAGGATTTAATAGCACGGGCAGCAACCCTCCAGTAGGTCCCATTATATAAAGATACAGTTGAGGAGGATTATCTTTTTGAAACTTTGTCTAAAGCACATAGGGACGGCACAATATCTACCACTCCTTAAAGGTATGCCATGTCACACAGACCTTTTTAAAGATCTTGCCAAAGCTAGAATCATAACACCACACATTGACAAAAAATATAAGGCTGCACCATCAGATCCTACATTTACTTAAGGTCAGTTAACCCCAGACTCTTTGTTAGTCTCAGATGCAAACTTCAGGAGACGCACCACCTCCAGCGAAATAATCTAAACAAATAGATGCTTCTGGGAAAAATGTTGCTGCACAAGCAGCTAATCAGTAGTGTTTAGCCAATAGCCAAGCACTATTAGCAAGATATGATAGAGCCCACTGGGACAAAATGGAGGGGCTCATCCAACACCTCCCTGAAGAGCACAGGAAATTGTTAATAAGGTAAAACTTATTACCATTAATTCCATCAAATGTGCATCTGACATGGCTTCCACGGGTATAAATTCCAGCATCCTCTTACGTCGGCATGCATAGCAACGTGTATCAGGATTCAAACCTGAGGTACAACAAGCTATTCTAAATCTTGCTTTATATAAGTAAAATCTTTTCGGACCTCAAGTGATAGTCCTTGAGAAAATGAAGGAGACACAGTTCGCAAACTCGATAGGGGCTCTACAGGCGAGCACATACTGTAGTTCCTTTCCTAGGCCCAATTACAAACAAGGTGAAAAATCTGCCACGTCTGACAGCATTGGGGTAGCATACAAAACCCACGGACAAACCTCTAACCAAAAAACCTTTTACAGAAGTTCTTATAGAGGAAAACATTTTAAAGGAAGAGGCAGAGGGAATTATAAAAGTTTTTCAAACACCAATAACAAACAATGACTTCTTTATCTTTCCCCCAGACCACTTATCTGCTGTCAGGAGTAGTCTGCAACAATTTTTCACCACTCAATTAAAACAGATCAATGGGTGTTGGATATTATCCAACAAGGTTACTGCCCGGAGCTCATTACGACTTCTCCAATTATTCCACCTCACAAACAGTCCACTCAACATTAAATTCTCCGACAAAAAGAAAAAACAGCTCTATTACAAAAAGGAGCAATAGAACCAGTTCAAAAACAGTTTAAGGGAACAAGAATGTATTCACTATTCTTCCTTATTCCTAAAAAGCATGGGTCACTGTGACCCTTTCTCGAAGCACTAAGTAATTACATCATATCAGAACACTTCCATGTGGTCACACTTCAAGAGATCATTCCTTTGTTACAAAAATGAGACTTAGTGTCTTCCTTAGATTTAAAGGACGTCTACTTCATATGTCTATTCACCCCGCACACAGAAAATATATCTGGTTTCAAATTTAGAGTAACCATTATCAAATTAAAGTTCTTCCTTTTGAGATTACCACTGCACCAAAGTATTCACAAAGTGTCTAGCAGTGGTAGCAGCACATCTGTGCCGTCCAAATATTCATGTTTTTCCATACTTGGATGACTAGGCTAATAAACGCAAACCGCCTCAGCTTTGGCAAACAGAATACTCCACAAACCGTAACCTTACTACTTGAACTGGGATTTACTATCGACATACAAAAGTCATAATCTGAAAGAAACAAGTTAGTTATAGATTCCTTACCTTAAAATGACCCCCGCGTCAGACTGGATCCGGAAAGTTTTTTCGTCAGCAGTACCTCTGCACGTCGGAAGGTGGTGTCGGTTGGCTCTGCGTTCGTCTTCCTGGTCACCGGAATGACGTTGCGGCAGCTACTTAGACATTGCACACACCCGCTGTCGTCCATTTTCTTTTTCCGCGCCAGCCAGCGCAAATTCGGGAAGAGCGGTACCTCAGTCATTTTTTTACTACGTTTTTCTCGACTTTTGTTGACGTCTTGTTTTGAGTCTCCGTCTCTGAACAGGATGCCCGGTTTCAAGGCCTGAGGTTCCTGTAACGACTGATGTTGGTGACGGACCAGCACCTTGTGCCTCTTTTGCCTGGAGCTCGACCATGCCCCCAAGTCATGCTCTGACTGTCAGTTGTTGACGCAGAAGGCTTTGCGGGATGGTCCCGAAGCTGCTTGAACTACAGCAGTTGCCTGACAGTGGGGTTCTATAAGGCGTTCAAAGATAAACTAATACCGCATCTCTCCTCTCTCTTTGATGAGGTGTGCGAAGAAGGATACATGCCACAGTCTGAGGGAGGCTTTAATTGTCACCATTCTCAAACCCGGACGGCCCCCTAATGCCTACAGCTCGTATAGACCGTTATTGCTGCTGAATGTAGATGCGAAGCTGTACGCTAAGGTTCTAGCCACACGAATTGCTCTACTAGCTCCGAAAATGGTGGCTCCGGAGCAGTCCGGCTTTATGCCTGGTAGGAGCCTCACCTACAACATTCGCACGGTACTGGGGACCGTCCAGCACGTTAGACAGGACACGAAAGCTGTTGCCATCTTTTTAGACATGGAGAAGGCCTTCGACTCAGTGGAGTGGCCTTTTATGCTGAGGGTTCTGCGACGGTTGGGGCTTGGGGAACCGTTCTTGCAAATGATCGGAGCTTTATACTGGAGACCGACGGCCAGACTTCGCATAGGTGATCGCGTATCTGACCCATTTGAAATTAGCAGGGGAACCAGACAGGGCTGCCCTCTTTCTCCATTGCTGTATGCACTGGTCGCAGAGCCACTGGCTTGTGCACTTCGGGAGTATCATTGGCATCGGGGAGTTAGCTTTCCAACATACAAAATTGTAATCTCAACCTACGCTGACGACACTCTTCTCTATGTCCGCAACCCGGAGGTAAACCTGGCTCCAGTGCTGCGGGAAGTGGTCCGCTTCGGGGCGCTTTCCGGACTCAAGATCAACTGGAACAAGTCGGTGGTTTTCCCGCTAACTCCGGTGACGATCCGGTTTGAGATGGAGTATCCGCTGCATTGGTCTACAGATCCGGTACGTTACCTAGGAATAATGATCCATACTGACTCGGAGGTGCTGTTCAGCGAGAACTATGGTGTGGCCTTCAGCAAATGCGAGGAAGACATTAAGTGGTGTAAACTCCCACTATCATTGATGGGACGTATTGCCATCATGAAGATGGTGGTGCTACCCCGGTTCCTCTTTCTATTTAATACCTTACCCATCATACTTTCGAAGGCCTTCTTCAGAAACTTGAGACTTATGGTGCGTCTGGCCTGGGGCGGGAAACAACCGAGAGTACAGTGGAACACGCTTACGCTCCCGTGCGAACTGGGAGGTCTGGGGGCCCCAGACATGGAGCGATAATATAGGGTGGCACAGGCCGCCCATTTGCACACGTGGCTGCACGGTGAAGAAACCATTCCGCATGTGAGGATGGAACGGCGGTTTGCTGACCCCCTGCCACTTCCGGCCACAATATGTACCCCAGAGGACCGCCGGATAGGAGTGCTGTACTCTATTACAGCCACCAAACACGCGTGGTACTCGTTGCTGAGGGCAAGGGGAGGCAGATTGATATATTCCCCTCTGATGGCAGTGGAATGGATGCTGTGGCTACCGCCGATGGCGGAGAAGAGCGTAGTACAGTCGCTGCATAAACTGGGAATAAAGACTTGCCGGTGAGTTGTTCATAGATGGGACGGTGAGAACTTGGGAACAGGTGGCGCAGGCAGCGGAGGCCACTTTGCTACTACGGAGGTTTCAGTTTCATAGAGTCCGTTGCGCTCTGAGGGACGCTCTAGGTTCGGATATGGAGGAACCACCGGAGCTTCCAGAACTCACCTATGTTATTCAAACCGAGCAGCCACGTAAAATGACAACACATTTATACAAGGCTATCGTTCCCCACAGGGCCCAAGAGCCCTCGAAGGCCAGGCTCGCTTGGCAGAGGGATCTACAGATCACCATAGAGGACTCCATGTGGAAATACTGCTGTACGAGCACCAGAAGGGTATCCTTAAATGGGAGACACCGCCTGATCCACTTTAAATTTCTGCAGAGAGGGTATTACACTCCAGAACGTTTGCACCGCTACGGTCTCAGACAATCTCCAGAGTGCGAGAGGTGTCACGCGTTGTGAGAAGTTGGCCTGATGTGCAGTGCTCACTATTCTAGTGATCACTATATATCAGTCCAAACAACCCTTATTGATGATTGGTTGTAAGTCAACCTTATAGACCAGCTATCCTAGTAGCATGGATACGAGCAGTCTAAGGCTAAGACTCTAGAGGGCGTGTTAAGCCAGCTGTTTTACCATCACATTACCCCTTGAACACCCAGTGAAAGGACACCACACAAGTTGTTATGAAAATAAACAGTGTATTTATTTATAACAAGACTACCCTGGCTCTTTATGAGACAGGGAGCTAAGCACACAACAAAACTCTTATAAAAATACTTTAAGTCGCACAATTTACACAAATGCCCGAGGGGCACGAAAAACCATATACTCTAAAAGTGGAATGCGAATTACTAGCAGGTAAGTAACAATTCTCAGAGGCTTTAGAAACGCTAGGCCTACAATACTAAACACTAGGAGCAGGAGGCCTTGGGACACCACGTGCAGAGTGGGAACTCTCACGCGTAAGGAGGGAAAAAGCCTATGGAAGCTAGAACTCACAAAGTTACTGTTCTCGGGCGAACCAGACTAGGTAGGTCGAAAACGACAGTGGATCTGGACCCTTGGAGAATGAGGCTATGCTGGGGCACCGAAATGCCGAAGTTACCTAGCCCAGGGGCTGCGGCTGCATAGGTCTGAAAAGACGTCTGGATTCCTCGTTGACGAACCAGGAGCCTGAAGAAGAAGTTGCTCGCAGGCGGCCAGTGAAGAAAAGTTCGAAGAGATCCAAGCCTGGATCAGGGAAGAAGAAACCTGAAAGCAGAGGGGACCAAGTTCTTGAATCACTAGCCAGTGATTAAGTGGGCACCAGGATGGCACCGGGCGAAGTCACCGCAGTCAGGTGAGTGGGCGCTGCTGGGCTCTGTAGTCTCACGGACCAGGAGGCGTTGTCGGCGACCAGGATGGAGGTACGAGCTGTCCCACGATGGATGATGCTCTCGACGTCGCTGGACCCAGGATTGGGGCAACAAGTCTTGGCAAATTCAAGCCCACGCGGTGGACCTAAAAATGGCGTCTGGAGTGGACCAGGAGGGTCCGGGGTGCTCCTCTTTTGGAAGGGAGCAAGGGCCAGTCTGGAGCAACCAGACCAGCAGCAGTGATGTCGTCGGGTGTCGTCAGGAAGGCCACAAGCCAGCGGGCTAGTAGCCAAACAACGCGGTGAGCAGCAAAAAGCAGAAGGGCCCCACGCAGATCGTGGAGATGCTGGGAGGCTGGACTTCGGTGCTGGAGCTGCTCAGGGTCGGGGCTTCTCGGTCCCCAAAGCACTCACCAGAGGATCCCTCGGCGGTCGTGCTGGAAAGAAGTCGTGCAGTCTTGAAGATGGCCGGTCCCTCGAGGTCTCGTCGCACCCACGGTTCTCAGCTTGGCTGTAGAGGTGGGTAGAGGTCAGAGGTGCCAGGGAAGCCGGTTCTCGTCGAGCTGGGCAGTCGGATTCCGGAGGAAGGACTTGCAGCAGACCGCAGTGTTCTTAAGATGGTGCCTGCGGATGCAGGGTGACTACTCCTTAGCCACAAGGGAGAATCTTGAAGAAGAAATCTTGATGTCCTTTCGTAGAAAGTCGTGTCTTGATTCCAAAGATGATCTAATTTGGAAGGGGGCCTGCTCCTACCTTTATCTGGGAAAAGGGGGCTGGCACGCGACTAAGTCCTGCCCTATGGGTGGGACCAGGAGGGGGGTGGTTACACCCCTCTCCTTTGGCGGGCTTTCCCCAGGCCAGGGGCTGGAGTGCCCCTGGAACTGGTTTCAGCCGGCCTATGCACAGTGAGCACCGGGGTGCCACTTGCAGTCACCTTCCTCTGTAGCCCTGCCTACCTGGAATACACAAAACCCTGTCTGGGACGGTGCTGGCAGGAAACCCTTTGTCCTTGCCTCCTGCTCTGGGAGGACTCCCAGCAGCAGGAGGGCAGACTTGTGTCTCGGTGGCAGCATCCATTTTGTGGATGCTAAGGCTCTGTCTGACTTTAACCGGGGTTACAGGTTACATACATGTCGTGTCCCTCTAGAAGGGTGGAATGCTAACCCCGTCGCCAGAATTGGCGAGGGGTTAGTATTCCAATTCGTATGACACCTTACTCGACATGTTTTGATAAAGCGATACCAGAGTTGGCATATAACCGCGAGGATTATAATGCACTTAAGAGTATATGGTATGCGATATCATGGAAACGGCTAAGGGATGGATCCCGAAAGCCGCAGACAGGCTCAGCTCATGCCAGAGCACCATCTCACACGATTCCAAGCACTCTGCCTTCAGGATTGTCAAGGCCTGCCATAGGAGTGACTGATAGGAGATCTGTGTGTCCATTTTAGGGTTAGATATAGGAATACTATATCTAAAGCAAAGGGTGATTACACCACCTTGCCCCAGCTGTCAAGCAGCCAGTTGTGTCAGATTTGAATGGCCAGCCAGGGGTGGCATAATACATGCTGCAGCCCCTGGTAGGCCCTGGGTACACCTATGCCCTGGGTACCTAAGGTACACTGTACAGGGAATGATAAGGTGACTCAGTATCCAATTGGATATGTACCTAGGGTGCATGGAATCCATTTTACAGAGAGAGCAGTAGGCCTGGGGCCCTGAATAGCAGGGTCCCAGGTCAACTAAGTCAGAAAACCAGCAAAACACCAGGCAAAAAGTTGGGGGCAACCATAGTCAGGGATCTACCTTCCTACACGCGTCCATCGTGGACTTTTTCCACCTGCTATGGGGTTGCTCCAGGATATAAGAGTTCTGGGAAGCGGTAATAGCGGAATTGGGGGAAATACTTGAATATGTGCTACCCATGGACCCGGCCCTTGCGCTGCTGGGACACTCTAGGGGCTTACCAATGGCGATGCGACGCTTGGCAGACATGGGCTTGTTGTTGGCCCGACGTGTTGTAGCACGATGCTGGATATGGGGCCCCTCACCGACGAAGAAAGTATGGGCTAGCGACATGCTGTACTGCTGCACCCAATCGGAACATTACAGCGAACTACTCCCCCCACGAGCCGCCCAAAGAATTTCTGGGGGCTATATAATACCTTTAGCTGCGCCAGAGAGGTCAGAGCTGACGCCCAACCTTCTGGACAAGCGGAGGCAGAATAGTGCTATACACACCACAGCTTATACGCAAACACATAGTGGAGTGCACCCGAATGCCTTGGCTGGAGGGCTGATCAGGGACACTGTGCAGCGGCTTGAGAGGTAACAGCATACTCCGTAGACTCTGGGATGGGCACTCACACAGCGGTACCTCACACAGACAGATGCATCACATAGAGAGCGAGTTAGGAAACATGTAGACCTGGGAACCAGTCATGTTGTTGGGGTGGGGGGGGCGAGTTCGGGGGGGTTAAGTACTTAGGATGGGAGCGTGGTACTTCGGGGCCTTCACACTGGCGGGGGTTGTTCTAATCCAGAAAATACACCGAATGCTTGCTTGCAGTGTGAGACCTATTCCGCACTAGCATATGGTTATCTAGATGCTATGTGACCGGATCCTACGTGGCTACTCCGATGCCTAGAATTGTCAATTTCCTGCATTTTCCACAAGATAATGTACGCCGCCGGACCCCCGGGTTGTCGCCATCATGGCTGTTTATACTAACTGCGGAACGCCTGCCCACTGCGGATGTCACGCTGCCGGCCCCTCCCCTGGGGGTTGTAGGCTGCAAGCCGTGTATAAACCGAAGTATGCGAATAAAGGTGTTAAAAAAAAAACTACGGCAGTTGGCTCCGTGCCGTTCGAGGTCCTGGTCGAGAGGGAGGTGTAGGGACCGGTCGCAGAGGGATGTATGACATTACAACACATGCTTTTACCACGCATGCCTTTACAACGCGGTTTTCACAACGCATGCCATTACAACGCATAGCGCTTTGGGGTGCTGGATAGTGAATAGTTTAATTTACTATTCCAACTCCAGTCCCCGTGGACACTGGGAAGGTGTTGGATAGTAAATTAAATCTATTCCCTATCCTGCGTTGTAATGGTTTGCGTTGTAAAAGTTGCGATGTAAAAGCACTGCGTGGTAAAAGTTGCGTTGTAAAGGATGTTTCCCGTCGCAGAGCCACCATCAGTCCGGTTCGAAGTCATCGAAGTCTTCGCACTTGTCGGTTAAGTCAAAGCATAGGAAAGTGGAAGAATCATCGTCCCTCTTCGCCTTCTCGTCGGTCGGCCAGCTCGAGGCGCGCGGGTTGTGGAACTCCCGCGGATCCGCGCGCGGTGCCTCAAGGCTCTTCTGAGAGCTTCCCTCCCTTTACGGGACCTGGAGCGACCCCGCCCAGCTTCGTACTGTCTACGAGGCGATGCATGCCATCTTTGGGCGGGCTGACCCCGCCGGCGTGCCTTTGGGCTCTGCGGACTCGGTTAGGGGGCCTAGGTCTTCGCTGCCGGCGTCTCTGACCCCCCTTGGATCTTGATCTGTGCCGGTTGACTTTATTACATCTCCACCGGTGCCACTTCCGACGGCACCACTACTTTGCCAGACGCCGGTCGGCCTCCCGACAGGCATCAACCTCAGCCTCCTTCCTGACATTGACATGGTGCTGTACCAGCGTCTATCGACTCCGGGTCCAGCGCCGGGTGAGGTTTTCGTGGCCTGTTCACTTCTGGGTCCCCTTTCCAACCACAGTGGCAACCAGAGGAAGATGAGAACTGGGAAGGGTCTGAGGACCCTTTAACTGACCAGCTTGGTTCTGAACAGGACTGGAGAGAGGAACTGGGGATGCCAGTGGTCTTGACACTACCTTCAACCTTGGCATGCTGTCTTCTCATCCTGTGGCTACGGAGAAGGGAGCGTCATACGCTGTGGTGTTGCGTAGGGCGGCCGAGGCTCTCAACCTCGAGCTTCCTATGATGGCGGTCAGGACTAACCACCTGACTCAGGTGCTTCAACCGGCTACAAGCTCTTCGGAGCCTCTGCTTCTGTTTAATGAGGCCCTCACTGACATCCTTTTGGGCACCTGTCCAGGCCCAACACGGGGGCTCCCGTGGACAGCATAATTACCCGACGCCACCTCCCGGTTCCGGGCAACCTCACTTTCCTCTCCCGACACCCCACCCCGGAGAGCTTGTTGGTCCAAGCCTCCACCTTCCTACTGCTCAACCAGAAAGAGAATCCTAGAAGCTGGACCATCTTGGGAAGAAGATTTTCTCTTCTGCCTGCTTAGGGCTGCGGTCCGTAAACACTGCATGCCTCTTGGGCCGTTATTCGCACTCCATGTTTGATACGGTGGCGCAAGTGCTGCCTCAGTGTCTGGAGAAGGCCCGGACAGTGCTCTCCTAGGCTATCGCCGCCGGGAGAGATGCAGCGAAGTTTACGATCTGTTGTGGGCTAGACACCATCGACTCTCTGGGCAGGACTATTTCAACATCGGTAGCGCTTCATCGCTACGCCTGGAGGAGGTCCACTGGCTTTTTAGGGGATATCCAGAACATATTGATGGACATGCCCTTTGATGGCCGTGACCTCTTTGGCGACAAAGCAGACCTAGAGCGCTTCAAGGACTTGCTTGCTACTACCAAGGCCTTGGGCCTCTCTTCCTGCCCGGCGCAGTCTGGTTTTCAACCCTTTTGTGGCTACAGAAGGGGTGCCCTGCTACGTCCCACCCAGGGCCACAGGCAGCAGCAAGTTACCCAGCCTTCGCGCGGGCAGGTACGTGGGAACCAGCGTCGTGGTTCTAGGGGCCAGCGGGCAGGCCAGTCCACCAACCCCCTTCTGCAGCAGCCTCCAAACCCTCCTAGTTCGCCCTTTAAGGCCCATCAAACGCCAGTGGGCGGCAGGATTCACCATCACCTCCCCCACTGGCACACCATCACTTCGGACAGGTGAATTTTGTGGATAGTCCGAAGGGGTTACTCCCTCCCCTTCGAGACTACCCTTCCAGCCATGCTTCATCATTACCACCGCATGTCGGAGGATCATCTGGCACTTCTCCAGCAGGAAGTTACAGCTCTCTTGGCCAAGGGAGCCATCAAGCGTGTTCCTGGCCCAGAGGTAGGTCTTGGTTGCTACTCCCACTACTTTCTTGTTCCCAAGAAGGACAACGGCCTGTGTCCTATCTTGGATCTCAGGGCCGTCAATCGCTTCCTCCAGAACGAGAAGTACAAAATGTTGATGTTTTCTCAGGTCTGGTCTGCCTTCGACCTTGGAGACTGGATGGTAGCATTGGACTTGCAGGACACTTATTTTCACATTCCCGTCCTGCCGACCCACCAGCGTTTCCTGCGGTTCTCGGTAGGCCACAAGCATTTTCAGTTTACTCTGCTCCCCTTTGACCTTACCAGCACCCCTCGGGTGTTCGCTAAAGTGCTCATCTGCGCAGATCAGGGGTTTGTCTTCCCCTATCTCAACGACTGGCTGCTGAAGGCGGGCTCGCCCCATGCAGTCGTCTCGCGCCTCCAGACTACGGTGGACCTCCTACATCTGCTGGGTTTCTCTATCAATGTGCAGAAGTCACACCTGATTCCCTCTCAGAAGCTGCTATCACTATCACTGAAAGGAAAAGACACCTACCTTGTGACTACAAAGACTTCTTTGAAGAAAAACAAAGTGCAAACATCCGGGCCCAACACTAGATGACGATCTATGCTCAAGCCTGAGATTCTACAGCTCTACATGCCAAGAACAGATGCATACTTGGTAAGTAGCATTTTCCTTTTTAAACTTAAATATCCCTGAAACTACTAAACGGATTTACAACAAATCGCAAAAAGCATGCTTTCTGGACCAACATCTAACTTTCTGCCAAATTTGTTGTAATTCTGTTCAGTGGTTAAAATTAAAAATCCCCAAAGACAAAGCATGGGGACAACATGTTTTGGGACTCCCTTGTTTTCTTGAGACCCGCTTGTTGGATCACCCAGAACCTTTCACCACAGCAGCTGAACGATAAAAAGGTAAGTTTTTTGAACATTTTGTGTAGATTCGTCAAGTAGAACCAAAGTTATTGGCAAAACAAACACTTTTCCAAAGGAAACTTTGGTCCTAACTAGAACTACCTACTGGCCATTGCCAGTAGGTAATATGTATGTACATGGATGTGTA